>NC_081766.1:34273111-34290611 GCF_963082965.1 Carassius carassius
TAATAAAACATTACTTAAGAAGTTTAAATACACCACATCTTTAACTTAAATTGCACTCAATCATCAAAATCTGCTTTAGCAATGGCTGTATTTATTATGAAAATAGGATATGCATTTAAAAAATTGTGATATTTCAGTGTTTAAAATGCTGAAAAATGGTTCAAATTATCAACTTCGAAATGCTTAGAGTTCAAATGCTGTTATTTTTAAACTAAGATAGCTTTAAAATGTATGTTGTCCAGCATTTGAAGCTTATGCTCTTTACTGGAGGCAGCAATGACCCAGCGGATTGATCCATGATCGCTGGAAGCGATACAACAACACCGTCATCCAGCGAGAGAGAGAGAGATCTGCACACTGTCTTTCATGAGATCTGAATCACGGTGGTAATCTGTCCCGAGCGAAGCCTGCCACTCCCCTGCAAGGATCCACGCTAACCTTTCCCCCTCCCTTCCTCCTTCGTGCTACTCTTTTTTCTGTCTAAACTTGAAAAAAGAGGCAAACAACTTACTCACGCATGAGGTTTGCACGAGATCCTGCCCTCCCTCCCTGCGACCGTCTCTCTCTGCAGAAGCTCTGAAAGAGTAATCATCCTCAGATTAAAGATGACAGAAACGAGGGAAAACCACTTCGTTTGGAGAGAGAGCAAGTTCTCGCCCAGAGGATTTTGTCAATGTTACTCTTTCGTGGTTCAGAAGACATAATTGAGTTTCATTCAACTTTGATGTATTCGTTCCTCCTAAAATTACATCTGAGAAATAATAATGGATAACTGAGACAATTATTGTAACAGCTATAAAATCTGACGGAAAAGGTCAGGGAAGAAATGTATGAATTCAGACAGAGATGTCTGACTTTTGATTGCAAATCTTGGCAAATCAGAGCACAGTTTGAGACTATTTTGTTAAATTTCTTTTTCTATGGTGAAACATCAAAAACAGAAATGTTACAGTGCAAAATATTAATTTCCTAATCTGTATTGTGCCTTATTTTACAGTAAGAAGAAGAGATGCAAAACTGCACATTTTTAGAAATGTCTATTTTAAAAAAACTGTTTTCATAGTTGAATTTATTTTATTTATTTATTAATTACTGTATTACTTATTTACTAACTGAAAAATGAAAGGAATGTTCTGTTGAGCCCGACAGTTGCTGGTAGCCATTCACTTCCATAGTATTTTTTTCCATACAAACTTTCTTTAAAATTGTGTGTGTGTGTGTGTGTGTGTGTGTGTGTGTGTGTGTTTGTGTTTAATAGAAGAAAGAAACTCTTTTGGAACAAAATGAGGTTGAGTAAAAGACAAAATGTACATTTCAGTAGAAGACTTATGTTTACAGCCAGTCACTATTTATATACACACAGAGATCTTGAAGTGAGAGGATTGTAGCGTTTTATTTGTTGGCTTTGCTTGTCGACATTAGATTTCAAACACAACTTGCCCCATGTGAGATATGTGGAACAAGCCGTGACAGGCCAGGAGCTGCAGAGACGAGTGTAAAGCTCTGAAACAGGAGAGCTTTAAAGCAGCTGATCGTATAATGACAGCTCTTAACAAGGGCGCTAATAGTTTACTTCTTGACTGACATTTGCAAGCTGGTATGCAAAGCTGTTGAGCGGCCGTCTAGCCATTTCAGGTTAAAAATATAAATGCAGCTCTCCGAATATTGCATAGTGACTTATTATTTGTTAACTATAAAAATGAAGGACTTATTTTTTATGTTTTAGCTCCTTAAACTAGAGAGTTGCAGACATATTGCTAGGCTGTTATAGCTGTTAGGTGATCACTTTCTTCAAATATTCAGTGTCAGATCTATTATCTGAAAATTGTAAGCCCTTTAAAACATTCATAAATTAAAAATATACATATATATCCTGAATATGCTGTAAAAGTAATGATTGCTTCTAACGCCATTAATAATCAAGCATTTTCCTTTTTTTTTATTAATATTATTGATTTATAAGGTCTTTGAGTCTGTTAATCACAGGAAGCGTGAGGCAGGTTAAATTTGCAATACTGCAAAATAACAAATCCTTAATATGTATTTTTGCCTTATATTCAAGCAATAGTAAATAGTAAAAATAAATAAATAAAAATAAAATAAATAAATAAAAATAAAACAAATAATAACAATAAATAAATAATAACAATAAATAAAAAACTGAGCAGAGATGTAAAACTGAATAAATGTTTATTTAGTAATTAGTAATTTAGCTTGAATAAAAGTAATTCTTCACACCTGTTCCACTAATATATATATATATATATATATATATATATATATATATATATATATATATATATATATATATATATATATATATATTTACATTTACACTTACATCTATTCATTTAGCAAACACTTTTATCCAAAGCGACTTATAAATGAGGACAGTCTCAGTTAGCTTATATATATATATATATATATATATATATATATATATATATATATATATATATATATATAAAATGTGTTTTTATAATAATAATGATAATAATGACAACAAAAATAATTAGCAATTTATTATTTTTTTGTTTGTGAATTGACTTTAGTGTAATGAAATTTTTCAAAAAATCTGTTTATTTTTTTATTTTTTTAATCAATGTAATACATTTTTAAGGTCCTGCATTTAATCACAGGAAGCAAAAGGGAAATTATGCACTACTTGAATTAAATCTCAAAAGGGAAGCTAGGCTCCTTTTACAGTCTGAATAATTTTCAAACAGTGTTACAACCCTCTTTACATCACTCTGCTTACATAAAAATTATAACAATCACAATAAACCACATTAAAAGTTGTGATATTGCACTTAATATTGCGTCATTACTTAATTACTTAAGATAAGATTGTTGCATTTTCTGAAGAATGTACAGTTTTTCTTTGCAAAACTCACAATATCATGATACTCGTGTGTTGTGAGTTGCCAGGCAGCTGAAATGTGGTTAAGGTGTGTTAAGGTGTTTGGTGTGTTGCTAAGTGCTTGCTTAATTTTAATATGCAATGATTGCAGTGCAACACAATAAGCACCACAATAATCTCAGTCTTTAGGTGTGTTTTTTATTTTCCCTGTAAAAGACCATATGAATACAAACTCACATTGACACTTTGCACTCTTATAATTGTGTGCAATTTTTTTATTATTATTATTTTTATTTTCTTTTGGAACAATGAGGTTTGACTTTATAACGAAACCCATCAAAGACAGCAATTACAGCTGGCAGAGAAATGAAGGAAGGAACACAGTGCTTCTCCTCACCTGCACATGAACTTGGTTTCTTTTGCTATCTTAATTGATGGTACCGGTGCATTTTTGATTCCACTTGTTCTGACAGATTGTTTACCGCAGCCCTGAGGTGAGAAGACAATACAACCAAAATAGAAACTTCAGCAGGCAGCAGCCTGCTCCTCACAAAGCCATACAGGTTATTTACAGCATCGCCATTTATTTTTCACAGAGTTGAAAGGTTCATCTTCAGTGAAGCCACAATTGAGAAAAAGCTAAACTGTTTGCCGAAGAGGCTATCTGAATAACACCAACTGCAATTGCCAAAGTCAAGTGTTTTATCTAATGTTATGTTTCTTTGATTGGGCTAGTTCTCTCCACATCTCCTGTTAGTCTGGAGATCCATTGTGTAATGTAGGCAAAACCAAACCCAATGACCTGGTGAATGTTGATAGGTTCACACTTGTTTGCATACAGTTGTCTGGATGCTGATGTTTCACAATGTCAACCATTATGGCAAAATCGAAGTGCACGGTTTGAACGTGGCATGCGATGATATACCAACAATCTTATCTCACTCCCAAAACCACGGCAGCTTATGCAATGTCAATTACATTCAAATGCACAGTTAAGGGAAGCTAATGCAAAGCAGAATGCTTGTTTTCTGTCTGCTCTGTGAATGAGATCTCATTGAAAATCTCTGGGACTTCCAAACATATTTTCATGAATCACTGATAACCTGGAGGAGAAGCGCTACTGTTATGGGCTGTCAAGCATAAAGAGCACACAACAAAGGAGTATAGTCCAAGTAAGATCTTTTAATAAACCGGCAGAGAGAAAACAAGAACGTAATCTAAAACAATAGCAGAAACTGAATCGAGGAAGACACAGGGTATAAATACATGGGGAATTTAATCAAGATGAAAACAGAACAGGTGTGCAGCCAATTAACAATTAAGGAAACAAACTAGGGAACTAATGCAGGGGAACAGAAATACAGTGAAAAGTAAACCAAAATGGACCAGGACAGAAGATTAACGTGACTTTTCACTGCCTCCCGAAAAGGTGCGTCCTCGTGCCAACAAGTCCAACAAAGGAGGAAGAGTTGAGGTTCAGGAGGCAGGCATGAGGCAGGCAATGGAAAAAGGGGACAGTTCATTGAGCCAGGGAGGAGACCGGAACAGGAGGAGCCAGGCGGAGATCCAGACCACAGCCAGGACAGCAGCCCATGGTGGGTTTGCTGGAAGGAGGAGCCATGGTGGAAGTATGGCTGGCAACACCAGGTGGCCAACAGATGGAGACTGTGGAAGTGGAGCCCAGGGTAGAGACGGAGAGCTAAAGATCCAGGGTGACACTGAGGTTCCAAAGGGCCAAGGCTGAGCAGACGGCTCAGGCAACTGAGGCAGAGACGGGGATTCGAAAAACGTGGTGGAGCCGGAGCGAAAGAGGACCAAGGTGGAGCTGGAGGGAAGGAGGAGCCAGACAGAGCCAGAGGCATGAGGTGAGGCCAGAGGTCTGGAATCATGTAGCAGAGGAAAAATGGTATATGTGAGGATTTCCAGTCAGGATTTAGACCGTATCATAGAGTTACAAATGATCTGCTCTTATCATCTGATCGTGGGTGTATCTCTCTATTAGTTTTATTGGATCTTAGTGCTGCGTTTGACACAATTGACCACAACATTCTTTTGCATAGACTTGAACACTTTGTTGGCATCAGTGGAAGTGCATTAGCATGGTTTAAATCGTACTTATATGACCGCCATCAGTTCGTAGCAGTGAATGAAGATATATCCTATCGATCACAAGTGCAGTATGGAGTACCTCAAGGCTCAGTACTAGGGCCGCTACTCTTCACGCTTTATATGTTACCCCTGGGAGATATCATCAGGAAACATGGTGTTAGCTTTCACTGTTATGCTGATGATACTCAGCTCTATATTTCTTCGCAGCCCGGTGAAACACACCAATTTGAAAAACTAATGGATTGCATAGTCGATATAAAAAACTGGATGACGAGTAATTTCTTACTGCTAAATTCTGAAAAAACAGAGGTGTTAATTATAGGACCTAAAAACTCCGCTTGTAATAACCTAGAACACTGTCTAAGACTTGATGGTTGCTCTGTCAATTCTTCGTCATCAGTTAGGAACCTAGGTGTGCTATTTGATCGCAATCTTTCCTTAGAAAGCCACGTTTCTAGCATTTGTAAAACTGCATTTTTCCATCTCAAAAATATATCTAAATTATGGCCTATGCTCTCAATGTCAAATGCAGAAATGTTAATCCATGCATTTATGACCTCAAGGTTAGATTATTGTAATGCTTTATTGGGTGTTTGTTCTGCACGCTTAGAAAACAAACTACAGCTAGTCCAAAATGCAGCAGCAAGAGTTCTTACTAGAATCAGGAAGTATGACCATATTAGCCCGGTCCTGTCAACACTGCACTGGCTCCCTATCAAACATCGTATAGATTTTAAAATATT
Organism: Carassius carassius; assembly: GCF_963082965.1. Classification (NCBI taxonomy): domain Eukaryota; kingdom Metazoa; phylum Chordata; class Actinopteri; order Cypriniformes; family Cyprinidae; genus Carassius; species Carassius carassius. The sequence continues at coordinate 34,278,824 of NC_081766.1, forward strand.
GCTTATTACTTATAAAGCCCTGAATGGTTTAGCACCTCAGTATTTGAATGAGCTCCTTTTACATTATAATCCTCTACGTCCGCTACGTTCTCAAAACTCAGGCAATTTGATAATACCTAGAATATCAAAATCAACTGCGGGCGGCAGATCCTTTTCCTATTTGGTGCCTAAACTCTGGAATAACCTACCTAACATTGTTCGGGAGGCAGACACACTCTTGCAGTTTAAATCTAGATTAAAGACCCATCTCTTTAACCTGGCATACACATAACAAACTAATATGCTTTTATTATCCAAATCCGTTAAAGGATTTTTAGGCTGCATTAATTAGGTAAACCGGAACCGGAAACACTTCCCATAACACCCGATGTACTTGCTACATCATTAGAAGAATGGCATCTACGCTAATATTTGTCTGTTTCTCTCTTGTTCCGAGGTCACCGTGGCCACCAGATCCAGTCTGTGTCCAGATCAGAGGGTCACTGCAGTCACCCGGATCCAGTACGTATCCAGACCAGATGCTGGATCAGCACCTAGAAAGGACCTCTACATCCCTGAAAGACAGTGGAGACAAGGACAACTAGAGCCCCAGATACAGATCCCCTGTAAAGACCTTGTCTCAGAGGAGCACCAGGACAAGACCACAGGAAACAGATGATTCTTCTGCACAATCTGACTTTGCTGCAGCCTGGAATTGAACTACTGGTTACGTCTGGTCAGAGGAGAACTGGCCCCCCACCTGAGCCTGGTTTCTCCCAAGGTTTTTTTCTCCATTCTGTCACCGATGGAGTTTCGGTTCCTTGCCGCTGTTGCCTCTCTCTTGCTTAGTTGGGGACACTTCATCTACAGCAATATCGTTGACTTGATTGCAAATAAATGCACAGACACTATTTAACTGAACAGAGATGACATAACTGAATCCAATGATGAACTGCCTTTAACTATCATTTTTTGCATTATTGACACGGTTTTCCTAATGAATGTTGTTCAGTTGCTTTGACGCAATGTATTTTGTTTAAAGCGCTATATAAATAAAGGTGACTTTGACTTTGACTTTGAAGGTTGACAACTGACCAAGGTGGAGCCAAGGCAGACCAGATGAGTCGGAGGGCCGAGGTGGAGACCAGGTCTCTGAGACTGGAAATGGAGACAGGGGATCCTCTGGCCCTGAGGTAGCTGGCAACTGGATATCCCGAAGATATCTTCAGAGGCCAGCAGAGACAAGGCCGATGGACTGGCAGAGACAGAGAAGGAAGGAGTGGGAGGCTGGAGATGAGGAGTTGGCTGTCGAAGAAGACTTGGCCAGAACCAGCAGGGGATTCAGTAGTTGAAGGAGAGTTGGACAGAACCAGTGGGACCAGAAGCCAAAAATCCTCCTCATTTAAACAGTGAAATGATTCAGAGGCCAGCCGTCAGCTCACCCTCAGCGGTGGGAGTGTGGACATGTTAATGCACCTGGTCAGACATGTATTGAGGCTCTAGCTCCAAGGTACTGTGGGGTGATGGTGACAGCTGGCTGTACTTTGGATTGGTAGTGTGGCTGGAGATGTCCCCAGTGGGGCAGACGGAGAAAGAGAATCCATATTGTTTCCAACAGCCACTCATTCTTTGGGATTGTCCACTGGCAGGTGTGGCTTAGACCGCTCAGTCAGACTGGTATAGTAAAAAAACACAAAGTGAGAAGTCAGGGAAGTGTATAAGGGCTGATTTATACTTCTGCATTGGACCTACGCCCTCCGTATGAACTTGAGTTTTGCGTGTGTTTATGTGCACTTTAATATATTTTAATGTTACACCTTCTTACATAAAATAAAACAAAGCTAAGAACAAGTATATCATCATTTATTATACTAAATAGCATTATACATCAGTAGTTGTCCGTGACAAAAAATCCTGATCGGCCGTGGTACATGTCCTTGTGGAGATGGAAAGAATGTCATCTTCTCCTGTTCTGTTGTTGTCTGCTTTTGTAGTTTTAAATAATGATTTAATGATTTGATATTTATTTACCACCATTTTTATTTACATCACATTACTGGTAATGCTTCTCCAATGAGCCACTTCTTCTGCAGCTTTTGTTGTGGTACTGCGGGTTACACCAGCAAATTCCCATGGACACTGCCGATTGGCGGTTTGTATGTGTACTGCACGTCGATGCAGACAATGATGCAGAAGTATAAATTAAAACTGAAGCATAGCCTAAGGCATAAAGGCTACGGCGTAGGTCAGACGCAGAACTATAAATCAGCCTTAAGGCATGCCAGATCTAAAAAGTCCCTATTATGGTCCTCCAGAGAGCGGTCCATCTGCTCCAGGCATAGCAGCCAAATGGCTGGTAAATCCATGTGGAAGAGGGTAGAGAGGAAAAAAGAAAAACACTGCAATTATAATCTAATTTTACTCGTTTTGAGGATCTGCTAGTCTGTTATGGGCTGTCAAGCATAAAGAGCACTCGACAAAGGAGTAGAGTTCAATTAAGATCTCTGAATAAACCAACAGGGAGAAAACATTCGTAATTCAAACCAATAACAGACACTGAACTAAGGAAGACACAGGGTTTAAATACATGAGGAATGTAATCAAGATGAAAACAGAACAGGTGTGGAGTCAATTAACAACTAAGGGAACAAACTAGGTAACCAATGCGGGGGAACAGAAATATGTAGCCATATTTTCATAAGAACTGGTAATTTTTTAGAAGACTGCATGACCAATGATATTTTTTGTTAGTTATGTAGATATAGTATATTTCATAATTCAGTTTATGTCATGCCCAGTGTTGGGGATTTACCAAGAACAGCGTTATTAGAAAATTTGACCCTTAGGGGGCGTTTATACAACATTGTTTTCAACAAAAACATAAAACGTTTTATTTATTTTGGCCATTCATTTACACAACAACTGCATTTTGGGAGCCTAAAAGTGCAAACCTTAGGAAAAGTGGTTTCAAAATCAAGAATCGCCTCTGTGTAATCTACGAAAATGTGAACTTAAGAAAGCAGTGCTTTCATGCGTATGCATATTACATGTTCAGTCTATAGGCATGTGTGTTTCGCGTTTATTTACAAAGTGACAACATCGCCAACTATTGGCATGGCATGAATAATACAGCATTATTAGACATTTTCGTGGATCCCTGTGAACGGGAATCGTTTTGACAAAGTTGTCATTTGTATGCTTAACTTTCCAAAAATGCTAAGGAAAATGTTTCCATTTTTAGTACATCGTTGTTGTGTAAACATACCCTTAATGTGAAACTCCTATCAATGTATATGCAATAAGGTCAGCTGCAAAAATAACTGCTTTCCGCTCTAATATTTCACTCCATGTCTTTAGTAAATCATGAAAGTAGTTTTCAAATGCCAAAAGGTTTGGAGCAGTCTGTTAGCAAATCTGGCCTTAAGTGATTTATTTAGTATAAGAAAGATAGCAAAATAAAGACAGAAGTATTTGACTAGTCATCCACTGTAAATAATGTATTTTCAAAGATTATTGGAGTGCATTTTACAAGACAAGTCTACTTTCAAATTTCACATTTCATTAAATGTTACTTCTTGTTTCTGTGGAATTAGTGGTAAAATGTAACAATTTCTGAATTTCAAAGTAAATCCAACACTACATTTTTTTCAGTCTAACAGCTTTGCATTCCTGGCCTAGTTCATCTTTTTTAGATCTGAGGTGCAGAAACCAAAGTCATCAGAGTAAACAGTTACACCCTTCACATGCCAACGCAGCACTCTGATCTTGAAAGATGACTATTTCTGTTGCTTTGTTTGTGCGGTTGTCAATCGCAATCAAAAGCAGAGGTCCTGAAGCAGAGGTGAAACTGGCACTTGAAGTATCGGGCTCGAGTCGGGGGTGTCAGCAGGGCCGGTCTTGTCTGGGTGCTGTTCCTCTTGTTTGGCCCTGGGCCTCTTTCCTTCAGACTCAACTGGGATCCCCTGCAGGTGAAGGCGGCTTAGATAATATCACAGTTACTACACGCAAAACCTGTTTGGGTTATTTTCAAAACACGAGGGGAGGGAGAAGCACTAGACAAAAAATGCAGCCACATTAACAAAGAGGCCTGCGTGCAAACAGCGTCAGGAACTCCCTTCAGGTGAGCGCGTGGAAACATGGGCTTTGCACGAAACGGCCACATGCGTAGAAACGGTTCAATGGTTCACACTTCGCTGAGGATGTGCGTGCGCGAGCGAGATGGCTTATGAAAACAAGAGTCACTCGTGGGGCATGTTTCGTAACACCATTCTGATTTACAATAAATGCCAACCTGTTGCTTTTATTGTAAATATATTAGAGCACTGCTTGTTGTCATCTCTGGCGGGTTTCAACCTGCTTGACCCAGTCACTCAATGCCTTAATCCATTACCTTTTTTTATGAATGCATTAAAGGAAGAGTCACACAGAGCCCTCCCTTTCTCAGTTTCTTTAACAGACAGCTTCCCTGTCACAACAAATTTAGGTAAGTGAAAAACAGGAGTGAATTATGACATTTGAGTCATCACTCAATGGCTGGTTTGGGGAAAATCAAGTCGTTGTTTTGCCTCTTGACTGAAGAAACTCAAGCCGCTAGGGGAGGACGGCTGCAAGTCTGCCGCGGGCTTTCATAAACAGAGTTCGCTGGTGGTCCGAGCAGATGTCTGATGAGAGGTAGGCGGCGTGTGGCCCCTGCTCGCCGCCAGGGGTTTGATCAATGGCAGCACGTTAGCCGTGATGCAATTAAAGCTGACAGCCCCCTTTAACTATATTTATTTCCTCTCCTCATGCTGACTGCACCCAGGTCCATGTTTAAAGCTGAAGTGTGTCATTTCTGCGCCACTGGCATCACCAATCAAAAATGTCTTCAAAAAAAAAATGTCTTCAAAGAGGATTCCCGAACATGCAATATATTGAGAATGGATTACATATAGACTGAGTTGTACCAGTTCTTATTTAATATTTCATATGGCAGAAACAAAAAGTATTGCCTTTGTACATTACTGTAAAATACAGGAGAGGAGAATGAATCAGGAAATGGTTAGATCCCAAGATGTTGCATTGCACAACATCAGAAAGATCAGGCCCTTTCTAACGGAGCATGCTGCACAGCTTCTTGTCCAGGTCCTGGTCATTTCTACACTGGACTACTGCTATGCTCTTCTGGCTGGATTTCCATCAAGCACAATCAAACCTCTACAAATGATTCAGAATGCAGCGGCATGACTGGTCTTCCACAAGCCTAAAAGAGCCCATGTTACGCCTCTCTTTATCTCCTTGCACTGGCTACCAGTTGCGGTTCGCATCAAGTTCAAGACATTGATGCTTGCATATAGAACAGCCACAGACTCAGCACCCGCTTACTTCCACTCACTATTACAAATCTACATCCCCTCCAGAAGTCTGAGATCCGCTAGTGAGCGACGCCATGTGATACCATCACAGAGAGGCGCAAAATCACTTTCCAGAACATTCTCCTTCAGCATTCCTGGCTGGTGGAGTGATCTTCCCACCCCTATCCGGAATGCTGAATCCCTGACAATTTTCAAGTGACAGCTGATAACTCATCTCTTTCGACACTACTTGGCTTGAAAAAAAAAAAGCTACATAAACAGATCAGTTCTAAATTAATACTGCATATGGAGGCGTTTTGTTGTTGTATTTACAGTACTGATCCAGGAAATTGTATCATAAAATGGTAAGATCATACTAACAACTAGATCATGACTCCAAATGAATAGCATTTTTCAGAAACGAATCACATGGTTTTAAATAGTGTGTGTTAATCTAAAAATTTTACAAAGAGATTTATCTGTAAAACACTTTTCGCAATAACCTTTTCTTTTTCGAAGCAGCTTTACAGAAAATAATGATGTTACTGTTTTTAATATTCTAATATCTTTATGCATTATAGTCACATTTAGCAAATTAATGCTGTGCGATAATAGAATTTACAATACAAGCAACTAAATAAACGCAGCTGAGATTTTGTATTTTTGCTATACGCAGTTATATTGTATTTACACAGATACAGACATTTATATATTCTGATTTATATAAAGAGCTGGACGATTGTGCAGTTTAGTAAGTGTTTAGATGTTGGAATTAAAGCAGTAAAGCATTTGTTTGTACTCTTAAGAGCAAGTTCATTTCTAACGAATAAGGACATTGTGTCATATGTCAGCGTGTCTCTCTATTATTTGGTTGACATCTGTCCTGTTGAACATGCTGCATGCTTAGATGTTTACATAAGGGCGTAAAACATCAGTTAGTGAAGACATGCTGTGCACGCCGACACTGATGATTACAAACCAAGGGTGTTTCCCTTCAGTCATTTCACGTCTTCCTTTCTCTGTCTCTACGTATTTATATACCGTAATCACACAAGACAGTAAGTCCGTGCACCGCAAGAATTAGACATGGCCAAATTTTTGATATCATTGATGCTGCTCTGCTTGATGTTAGGATGACAAGAAGTTTAAAGAGTTACATTTTTAGTCTGCTTCTAAAACACTCGTCAAAATGATTGCCAGTCAAATCAAAGAAAGTGGGGTTTACAGTTCACAAGAATAATTGAATTGACAAACCTTTATTGTTTATGTGGTTTATTTGTAATTGAATGTGACAGAACATCAAATTAGGCAGTCGGGTAAAGTGAATGTGTGGGCGATATGGCAAAATACTAAATAAACGTTTTCACTCAAGATCATAATCCACACTTTTTTTTGTCATGTTGGTTTTTAAGACTATAAGAGCAGTGTTCATATTTTAAATGTTAGTTGTAAATGGTTCAAATGCATGTCCTTTCCCTTTAATCTCTCAAAATGCTTCAATTCTTTAATTCCCAAAAAATGGTTCTGTGCTGCTTCTGAAATGGAATCTTATAGCCAAACTATTTATGTCAAGAAGTTTCCTTATTTTCTTGATGAACTTCCCTTTTGTAGTTGTTTACTTAGTTGTAATGTATCAGTGAGACTCTCCTTCATCTGGCGTTCCTGATGTCTGTGACTCATCTTCATGACATGCCATGAATTAACATTTGGCCTGTGTCTGTTTACTTGCAGAGTCTGTAGGTGATTTTCTCATAATGACACCTTCGGTTGTTTATCTGCCGCGATTCTCTTTCTTGTGCTGAGATTTTATGGACAAGCAGCTAAACAAACATAATGGCTCGATTCGACTCTCCAGCTCTTCCTGAAAGTATTTACAGTAGCCTTTTAGTAGTTTACATGAAGGGAAGTTAAATAGTTTACATGCATTTTTAGTTTTCGCAGTCAAGGTCAAATGTTTGTATGTGGCATTGCCGAAATGATTCCACTGAGACTAAAGTGATTTAAAAACTGGCTTTTTGTAGATTTCACATAAAGAGTCTCAGAACGGGCATTTTATTGAACTTTTAAGAAACCGGTGCTGTTTGTGTCTGTCTCCACACGTTTATGTCTGTGCTGGTTCGATTTCTGTTTGTTTAAGTGAGTGTGTGTTTAGGGCGCGTGTGTGTGTGTGTGTGTGTTATGTGTACACAGGAGGCTTTCCGTTCGTCTGCTTGTGTCTAATGCCGTGATTCATCTCGTGTGTATTTGGGTTTCCCACCTGAACTGTGTCATATTACGGTCTTTTGTCAGTCGCCTATTACATGCATCTAAAAATAGGCAGTAACTGTATATGTGGCCACCGATGGCCCCCACCCAGTCGACATCAACCATCTAATAAGTTCAAATGATTTATGGCTGGCTCTTTAGTCAGGCAGGTGTTTGACGTCTAAATGGACGTCAGTATGAGGAATGCAACCACACAGGTAATGGATTTCATGTTCGGCTTTAGTCCTGTAAACTCTCACCTGGGTGTTGACATTAGATCAGGTTTATGGACAAGCTATTTATAACATTACAGTTGGACGAGGTTTTATAAGGCTTTGCAAAAGCTTTATTGAATTATCTGCTGGTCCTATTCAGATTTTAAGTCTCTGGGCGTTGTGTTATTACAGTATGTACTGTACACACATTACGCTATGTTTTGTTTAATGGATAAAAGTGTGTATCTGAATCTGAAAGAACTGTTACAAAACTTTGTAAAAAAATAAAAATAATAATTGATCGATTAATTGAACAAAGATTATTGACTACATTTTACATAAAAAAGTATTTTTATTTCAAAATCTCATGTTTAATTCAGTGTACTTGCCATATGTTTGTAATTATTTCAGAAATTTAAGAATAATTTCTGAGAGAAAATTGCTTTAAATCCCACACATTTTTTCAGTGTAAAAACATTCATAAGCCACCCCATATAATGTTAAAAAGTCTTCATACAAAGATTTATTTATTTTAGGAAATGAAAATGCTAAGTGTGTGAACGATGCATCTTATATATGTGACATTATGCAATGTTGCAAGGTACTGTAAGTCCTGTCTGATTTGACGATTAACTCACTTTAACATTTAAGAAGGAATGTCCTGGAGTTAATTCACGAGCACGGGGTTAAGAGATGCACAGGTGGGAATCTCTGAACAGTCCTTAACAAACAGCTTTTATTTCAGCATTATAAAGACATTACTTCAGCTTGTGCGTTAGGATTGGACACTATGTAAACAGGAATGTGAGAAGATTATCACAAACAGGGCACATCATAAATATCTTTTAGAAAGGCACAAGTAATTATCATATTTGCTAATATTTTCTGTAATTTTCTACTGAACAACTCTCGTGACTGGAAACAGTGTAAATGGAAATAAGTGGTGTAATCTGGAGGCGTTTCTTTATCATTTTTATTCTAGGGTGTGTTAATTACATAAAAAGCTGATCAAAGTAAGATCAAAGCTGTCTAATACTTCATTACACAGTATTTGCCAAGTGTTCATAGGGCTGCAGCTAACAACTACAGTAATTTAACCATTTAATCTCTCAAAATGGTTAAAATATCCATTGTAGAAAAAAGAGGTCACACTTTAGCTTTGGGAGCAATTTTAACTACTAACTATAACTTTTGCCTTAATAAACTTTTAATTAGCTGCTTACCAATAGTTAGTAAGGTAGTTTTTAAGTTTAATTTTTGGGTGGGTTAAGGGATGTAGAATATGGTCATGCAGAATAAAACATTAATATGTGCTTTATGTCACACTACAGTGTTTGTGAATAACACTTCCTCCAGTGTAAAAGTGTTCTGGTCTGAATCAGGAGAGAAATCTTTTGAGAATTCATCTTTTGTCTTCTCCAGATGTTCACTGATGGACTGGAGTGCTGTGGATTATTGTGATGTTTTTATCAGACTCTCATTCTGACGGCACCCATTCACTGCAGAGCATCTATTGATGAGACACTGATGCAATGCTACATTTCTACAAACCTGATGGAGACACAAACTCATTCTGATCTCGGCTTGAGGGTGAGCACAGTTTTAAAAAATGTTCATTTTTATGGTGAACTATTCATTTAATTTAACATTTTAAAACACTGTTTTGCTGATATTAATCAGTTTTATAAATTTAGATGATGATCTGTGATATGGAATAATGTTAAAAACAGCCTGTTTTGAACGTGGTATGTTTATTTAAAATGGTGATTTTTGTTCCAATGAATGTTTGTTGATGCAATCACTCGTCTCAGGTGTAAGGAAATGACTCGTTTTGCTGTTGCTAAGGAGGTGCGTGAGAGCTCGTTCCACTTCATTTCATCAATCATTCCACCTGCCGTCAGATTACAGCTATCAGATGAACGGCACAAATCACTTTTATATAAACATCTGCGATCATTTCATAAAACACCCTGATGACAGGACTTTGAATGAACGGTTCTGGGACACATCTCATCAGATCGATCAGAAAATATGCATTTGATGGGCAGATGTCTGACGTCCTTTCACCTCAAAGCACTTCCTGTTTGCTTTTGCAAAGAAATACAACTATGCAGATCTGACGGGGAAAATAAGACCGAGTCATGATGACGTAGAAAGGGCTTTCACATTCCAAGCCCGTACTTAAAAAGACTCATGAAATGTTTGGCCAGCCATCATCTTTACAGTGAGATTGTAAGTCAGATGGAACGGACTTTGAAACACCTGCCAAAGGATTGAGCGGATGATATGAAGGGCAGAACTGAGCGTCGTCTGACAACACATACTTTCAGTGACAAGACTAAAGAAACAAAAACAAAGCCACGGCAAACAGTCGTCTCACGCACAGAACAACCGGCCTGAAAAGCCGACCGCACAAAAGACCAGTTAGCTAAAGGATGAAGACAATACCATTAAAACAACCGTGTTTACACTGCAAGTCAAGCTATTTTGAGGGCTTATGTGAATCTGTTCACTTTTTCAGAGTATAGAGTACCGAGAAATTTAAACAAATAAAGCACAGGCCGATAAAATTAGACTGTTTGAGTGGTGCTTGCTACTACTATGTGTTGTAGGTGGTTGTGTTGTTATGTGGTTTGCTCATGTTTTCTGTGGAGTTCAGTCATATACACCTGATGACTTGAGAGTGAGTAAATCATGGGGTAATTTTCATTTTTGGGTGAACTATGCCTTTAACACGGTTCAGGACTCACAGCTTCATTTTCACGACTCTCAAACCGAGTCTAGCAGTGTGGCGTCTTAAGGTTTGTTCTCCACCAGAGCTGCTCCCGTCAGTTTCATTCTCCACTCAGGTCAAAGGATAAATAATTCATAATTAAAAAAGCCGCTGTCGGTTAATTAAGTTTTGATGGATGAACTTGAAACTTGCTTCAACTGTGGTAAGACTTTCCAGTGATATCGACATTGCCATCTTTGATATTTACTTTAATCAGTATGTTATATTTAACAAATAAACCAAAAACACGCCACACCAAACACTCAAAACACAAGCTTCTCTGGAATCCTTCCCCCACAATTCAAATAACCCCAAAGACAGAACAGACCTTTAGTTACCAGTCAAATAAAAACCTTATAAAGAGAGCACTTCCCCATTTAGCGCTAGTGTTCATGGCTCGTTCGCTTGCTTGTATAAAGCATTCGTCATCAATAAAGTGTGCACTGAATTCGATCTTTTAATATCACTGTTTTAAACGCACAAGGTCCTTCTGTTTTAGTGACTGAAATATTGTGGCAGGTGCATTATGGGGAATGCTAATGGCCAGGACATGCATTTTGTTCACATATCTTTCTTTTATTCTTTTGAGAGTGGATCTAAATATTTTGGATCGGAAAAAGATAGAAAATTGACCGGCTTGTGCTGCAGTTCTTTTAATGTTTTGTGACTAAAAACGATGATTTGTAATTATATATACATTTCCCTTTTGAGCAAATTTGCTACAAGTAACATACTACAGTTTGTAGGTAATCTACCCAGCTCTGCTCAGTGGTAGCTGTGTAAAATTCATTCATCTGAGACCTGCACAAAACATGAAAGTAAAGGTCCTGGACACCATCTGATAAACACAGCTCCCCAGAGTCACCTCGGTGTTATTCAACAGGGAAGTTCAGTCAAAGACCCTCTCCTGTGGCCTGACTTTAACCTGTCTGGAGCTGGCAGTGCTGCTGGCCAGTAGAGGATGTTTTCCTTTCCTCATCAAGTTTTTGTAGTCCTGAAGGAGGGGGGAGCTTGTGGGACGAGGGACTTTCTATTCTGGTCCCTCAGACAAGGACTCTTTCTCTCTGGGGGGCCTTTGGTGTGAGTTTGACCCACAACCCAGGAGTGACACGGCCAGAGGAAGGTCATATGAGCAGGTTTGCTAGAAGAGGAAGGAAACATCATCTCATGATGCACATTTACCTCAGAACCTCTTAGCTTTGACCCTACTGTCGCTGCATACGTCCAGAAATGATGACACAAATAGC
>NC_081766.1:34295611-34318111 GCF_963082965.1 Carassius carassius
CCCAGTGTTGTGTCCTGATCTCTCGTTCCTGTTTCATGTATTCTTCTCGTCGCTGGATTGTCTTCGTCCTCGGAACCCCATCCACTCCTCACCTTCCACAGACTTCACGCATCACCTTCACGGCTCTCTCACCGCAGTTCCTGTGTCAAGCTCTCCTGCTGCCTCTACTCACCACCATGCTCTGGATCACCATTGAACATTGTCACTCCCCGGATTGCTACCAGACCTACAGCACTCACCCAGCCTCCTTGTTATTTGTTTGTCTGACTTATCATTAAATATCATCTTTAAATCGCACTTGCTTCCTCCCCTCCTTCCAGTCGTTACAGAACGCTCTGACCACCATGGAAGCAGCGAGTTCCACGTCACTCACGGATTTCATTCACCACAGCATCACCCGCATGGATCAGCAGCAGGAGAGCATAGTCAACACCGGACGCACTGTCCAAGCGCTGGTGACACAGGTGTCTGAGCTCACCCAGCAAATTCATCAGCTGACCACTCCCGCTGCGCCACACGCACCGCCCGTCCCCTGGGCCATCCCCGAGAACCCCTACCGGCCCGAACCACGCCTTCCGGTGCCGGAGAGCTAGTCTGGTGAGCCCAATTACTGCAGAACATTCTTGACAAAATGTTCCATGCATTTCTCTCTACAGCCTCGCACCTTTGAGACTGAGGAGTCAAAGGTGGCGTTTGTTGTGACGTTACTCTCTGGAAGAGCGCTCTGTGGGGGACGGCGGTGTGGGAGAACCATGACCAATGCTGAGCCTCGTTCCACTCCCTCTCAGAGGAAATGAAGAGGGTGTTCGACTGGACCATGTCCGGCAAGGAAGCGGGCCGAGAGCTCGCGGACCTCAAGCAGGAAAATCACTCCGTGACTATTCAATCCAGTTTCGCACCTTGGCGGCTGCGTGCAAGTGGAACGAGGAGGCGCAGTGGGATATGTTCCTGCATGGGTTGGCCGACCGTGTTCACAAAGAGATCTACCTCCTCGAGTTGCCAACCAGCCTCAATGGACTCATCAACTTGGCGCTCCGCGTGGACACTTGGATTGACCGCCTGGGGGCGCAGACCAGTCACACATGCCTTCTCGGTACCCCAGAGAGTGGTAACTCAAGCCGGGAAAACATTGTCAGTCCCGTCGTCGATCACGAACCCATGCAGGTGGGTAGAGCTAGACCGTCTAGATTGAGGCTACTATCGGATGGGATCTCCGTCGGGAAGTCCTCAACATCAACTCTCCTTCCGGTGAAACTGCGGTGGGCCAACAACACTCACACCTGTCACACCCTTCTGGATTCAGGTGCCAAAGGTAACTTCATTGACACTACTCTTGCACATCACCTGAGACTTCCGATCACTCCCCTTTCACATCAGATTACTGTCAGTGCACTCAATGGCCAGGAACTGCCGCACGTAACCCACACTACAGGACCAATGACTCTCCTCACCTCTGGCAACCACAGCGAAACCCTTTCCATTCTCCTCATGGACTCCCCTGTGGCACCCATTGTGTTAGGTCACTCCTGGCTGGTCAAAAACAACCCACGAGTGGATTGGGGTTCCAACACCATAACATTGTTGAGTGAACATTGTCATGAGTCTTGTCTGGTTTCTGTTTTTCCTGCTGTGTCTGTTTCTGTCTTTCAGGAGAAGACTACGGTTTTGTCAAACGTGCCTACGGAGTACCTGGACCTGAAGGAAGGGTTCAGTAAGTCCCCTGCTGTTTCTCTCCCTCCGCATCGTCCCTATGACTGTGCCATAGAGTTAGTTCCAGGTAAGTCCCCGCCTAAAAGCAAACTTTACTCTCTTTCCATTCCGAAGAGGGAGGCCATGGAGAAATATATTTCTGATTCTCTGGCATCAAGGTTCATCCGCCCTTCCTCTTCTCCAGCAGGGGCGGGATTCTTTTTTGTTGGTAAGAAGGATGGTTCCCTGCGACCTTGTATTGATTACCGAGAGCTGAACAACATCACGGTAAAGAATACCTATCCTTTGCCGTTGATGTCTTCAGCATTCGAGAGGTTACAGGGAGCATCCGTCTTCACAAAACTGGATTTACACAATGCTTATCATTTGGTCCGCATAAGTAAAGGGGATGAGTGGAAAACTGCCTTTAACACCCCTAGAGGGCACTTTGAATACTTGGTGATGCCGTTCGGGCTCTTCAACTCACCAGGGGTATTCCAAGCACTCATGAATGACGTGTTGAGAGACCTGGTATATCAGTTCATATATGTTTACCTGGATGACATACTGATTTTTTTCCTCATCTCTCCAGGAACACATCCAACACGTCAGAGGAGTGCTCCAGAGATTACTAGAGAATGGGCTTTTTAACAAGGCAGAGATATGCATATTCCACAGTCTGTTCCCTTGCTAGTGTACATTGTCTCGTCTGAGGGAATATGTATGGATCCTGACAAGGTTAAGGCTGTGATAGATTGGCCAAGTCAAGTCACCTTTATTTATATAGCGCTTTAAACAAAATACATTGCGTCAAAGCAACTGAACAACATTCATTAGGAAAACAGTGTGTCAATAATGCAAAATGATAGTTAAAGGCAGTTCATCATTGAATTCAGTGATGTCATCTCTGTTCAGTTAAATAGTGTCTGTGCATTTATTTGCAATCAAGTCAACGATATCGCTGTAGATGAAGTGACCCCAACTAAGCAAGCCAGAGGCCAAGTCCAGATTCCCGTAAGGCCCTACAGTGGTTACTGGGGTTTGGCAATTTTTATTGCATTTTATTTGCAATTTCAGCCAACTAGTCTCACCTCTGACTGCCTTGACCTTCCCCAGTACTGCGTTCAGGTGGTCTAATACAGCCGAAACTGTATTTTCCAACCTCAAGAGCCACTTCGTTTCGGCTCTCATCTTAGTAGCCCCTGATCCCACGCATCAGTTTGTGGTGGAGGTCAACGCATCAGAGGTGGGAGTAGGTGCAGTTTTTTCCCAATGTGCTGCCTCAGATGACACGATGCATCCGTGCACATTTTTTTTCTCATTGTTTATCTCCTGCCGAATGTAATTATGACATTGGTAACAGAGAGTTGTTGGCCATCAAATTAGCATTGGAGGAGTGGTGTCATTGGCTGGAGGGGTCGGGGGTATCTTTCATCGTCTGGACTGATCACAAGAACCTAGAATATATTAGAACTGCCAAAAGACTCAACTCCAGGCAAGCTCGGTGGGCACTTTTTCGGTCACTTTGATTTTTCCCTATCGTACCGCCCGGGTTCAAAAAACATCAAACTCGATTCTTTGTCATGTCTTTTTGATCCATCCAAACGCCCAGTGACTCCCGAGTGTATTTTACCTGAGAGTATAGTCATCTCATCACTCATATGGGAGGTTTAATCGAAGGTCAAGATGGCCTTAGAGGGGGTAACGCCTCTGCCCGGGTGCCCACCGAATCGGTTGTTTGTTCTGGAGGAGTTAATGTCCGACTTTATTCAGTGGGGTCACTGCTCCAATGTAGCTTGTCATCCAGGGATAAACTGCACCAAGTGCTTAGTAAAGCAACGATTCTGGTGGCCACTGATGGCTCGCGACATTCACGATTTTGTTTTGGCCTGCTCAGTTTGCCACAGTGGTAAGTCTTCTAACTGACCTCCAGATGGGTCTCTTCAACCGCTGTCTGTCCCTTCGAGACCCTGGTCCCACATCGCTCTAATGGCATGACAGTCATTTTGACCGTAGTGGACCGATTCTCGAAGGTGGCACATTTCATTCCCTTGTCCAAATTACCTTCAGCCAAGGAAACAGCGGTCACTGTAATTGATCATGTCTTTTGGTTACATGAACTCTCGGCAGACCTGTTTTCTGACAGGGGATCCCAATTTGTGTCCAAATTTTGGAGAGTTTTGTAAAAAATTATTAGGAGCGATGGTTAGTCTGTCTTCGGGTTATCACCCAAAGAGCAACAGCCAGTCTGAGCGGGCCAACCAAGATTTAGCAAGAACATTGCGATGTTTAGTCTCCAAGAATCCTTCTTCCTGGAGCCAACAACTCTCTATGGTTGAGTACGCTCCTAACTCATTACCAGTGTCAGCCACGGGCCTCTCCCCATTTGAGTGTAGCATAGGTTACCAGCCACCTGTTTTCCTAGTCTGGAATCTGAAGTTGCGTTCCCCTCCGCCCACGCTTTTGTCCAGAGGTGCCACCGCACCTGGACCAGAGCCCGCGAGACTCTGCTCCAGGTGAGGGCGCGCACCAAGGCCAATCGTCACCAGTCTAAGCCTCCCGTATACGTCATGGGTCAAAAAGTGTGGCTTTCTACTAACAACATTCCACTCTATTTCAAATAAGTTAGCTCCCAAATTAATTGGCCCGTTCCCTGTCACCAAGATCATTAGTCCGGTGACAGTCCGCCTCAAACTACTTTCGGCGTACAGGAGGATTCATCCTGCCTTCCATGTATCCAAGATTAAGCCCGTGTTTTATTCACAAATTAACCCGCCCACCCCAGTTCCCCCACTGCCACGACTCGTAGATGGGGAACCCACCTATTCGGTTAATCGTATTCTCGTTCCCGTTTCATGTATTCTTCTCGTCGCTGAATTGTCTTCGTCCTCAGAACCCCATCCACTCCTCACCTTCCGCGGACTTCACGCATCACCTTCACGGCTCATTCACCACAGTTCCTGTGTCACGCTCTCCTGCTGCCTACTCACCACCATACCTGGATCACCATTGAACATTGTCAATCCCCGGATCGCTACCAGACCTACAGCACTCACCCAGCCTCTTGTTTCCTTGTTATTTGTTTGTCTGACTTATCATTAAATATCTTCTTTAACTCGCACTTGCTTCCTCCCCTCCTTCCAGTCGTTACATTAACTTAATAATTAATCAGGTAGAAACAACCTTATATTATAGGTCATATATTGAGTGCAAATAAATTACCATGTCAGTAAATAGTGAGCTGTTTATAAGGGTTGTTGGTTACAGTGGACAAATTTATTGGTTTCCAGTTAAGTTCAAAGCCTCTCACACACACATACACTCACACTTGGGGCAGGACAAACATGCCTGACATCATTCTGTGTGAATAAAAAACAACATGCTAAAACAAGGACAAAGATAGATATGTTGAGATCAGGTACGGACAGACGTCAGTTTATCTTTTGTGAACAGCCACCCAATGGCAGAAATTTGTAACATCAGATGTGTTGCTCTTGCATAATGACCCGTGACTGAATTGTCTTTGGAGCAACGGGAGACACCATCAGCACCTCCAGAGACTCCTGAACAGATATCTGCAGCTGAAATTTCAACTGCACACCTATAGATACAGCCGAGCTGAATCCAGGCCAGAGACACTTGAGACGGCGTCGCTGCGGGGGGGTTCAGGGTGGAGTGGGCTGTAATAGTAAGATCATTCGAGCTCATATTCATCGCTGCACTATTAATATTATTAGTATTACTTCAAAAGCTGCTCTTAAATACAAGGTTATTATCTCCTTTGATCTTTCAAAGATTTGTGCTAATGAAAATAAACTGCCCTGCCCTGTTATGAATTATTTTCATCACTTAATTACAATATTCTGAACACATCATGTAAGAAAGGCTTCCATCCATTTTTATCTGTATAATCCTTTTCATCAAGTTTAAAGATGGGATCTCATAACAAACACTGAGCAGTTAGTTGCTGGGAAGGACATCTTTCCTGATGTTTTTGTGAGTAGCTTTCGCTGGAGAAATGATGTTTACTGCACTTACCAGCAGTGTCTAACTTGTGTATAACACTTTGGTGAGCACATCCTGTTGAACGTTAGAGTTGCCGTTTCAGTGTGATTTAATGGTCTTTAAACCTAGATATCTAATCTGCACTCAATCCGATTTCTCAAAATAAGCACAATACACTTTATGCTATTCAACTCCTAAAACATGAAATAACAGGTAACCCAATGTGGTGACATCTAAATTTTAAAACATATCATTCAATTATGTTAAGTGAGGTCAGTGACTCATCTTTTTTTTTAATGTTAACCTCTTTATGCAATTATTTGTGGCCTGTGACAGGAACTGAATTCATTTAACTTAAAAACATGGTGCTCATGGCATGAGATGCTGAAAAACCATCAGCCAAATTTCTCGGTCTGTGTGTTAACATGGACAAACGAGTGATATGTTTGTGTTCAAGCATATGTAAATATTATATTGACTTCTGAAGCCACTTTTTATTATGTTATATATATATACATATTATTTAATTATCTACAGTGATAGGCATTTCTTAATTTAGTGGCATTTCTGAGCAAATATTGAAATATGTGATGAACTAATCAGCCATATCATATATAATTTAATTAAATGACAGTTTTTATGATTTAAATTTGACATCTTTATATTTATCACAGTTGAATTAAGTATAAAGTTATGTCATAAAACTCTAGATTGCGCAGGCCGACTGGTTCTAACCAGTGTTTTCAAAAGATTAATAGTGATTAATCACATCCAAAAAAAATGTTTACATAGTATCTGTGTGTGTACTATGTATGTTTAATATGTATATACGTATAAATACACACACATGCATGTATCTATTTAAGAAAAATATGCTCTTTATATATTAAATATATTTTATATAATATAAATTAAATAAATATATAATAAAAAAAATATATATATATTTACTGTATATGTGTGTATTTATATATACTTATAGTACGGGGCTGTTGAATGCTTGAATCTGATTGGCTGATGAATGTTCTGAGGTGTGCAATTGTTTTCTGTGAAACGCACAGCGAACATAGTTCCAGGCAGCTCGCTTGACCGCATTACAGTTCCATATCACTCCGCATAGTTAACAGTAGTAACGGTCACGCAGTTTGCACAAAAATGTGTTGTCAGCTCTGCCCTGAAGATTTTATCAGTTAGCCTATATAGTGTAGCAACTTAAAGACTTCACATCACATTTCTTACTAGCGAGGATACAGCACTGTTTAGAGACGCAGAGGTAGCCTCTCTCTCTCTCTCTCTCTCTCTCTCTCTCTGTGGGTCTCTGTCTCTCACACTCTCTTTCTAATAGCTTCATTAATAACTGCTTTACAATGCTATCAACGGCTCAAGCCTCCATCACCAGCTTTAAAATGACATTTTGGAGCTAGCAAAAGAGGCATCGGATGAGATGCGAAATAAATAATCCTACTCACATTAGCGATTTAAATTTAAAAAACTGTACGGATCCCTTTAAATATGTCATCGGATCGATGTCTTGAGGTGTGGTAAACGTAGTATAAGCGGAATAATTGACTCCGGGCCGTTAAATTATTAGAAAAACAATGCACACCTGAGATATAATGGTGTAACTCCGCTTCGCGTTGCATCACCACCTCAGGTGTGCATTATTTTTCTAATAATTCAACAGCCCGGAGTCAATTATTCCTTACATGATGTGACATAATCACATCATTATTCACATGCTGCAGCTGACTGGTTTCTTTCTGTATAAGCAGCCAATGAGCTCACTTCTCAAAATTCATATACTCAGATAGAGCTTACTGTAACAGTTGCAACGCGCTCCAGAAACCCTCCACCTTCCCCAGCTCCACCTGTACAGATTTGCTTTGGGTTACTTCAGATATGTCATATGTGCAGCAGCAGTGTTTCTTACATGCTCACAGCAGCATGTCTGTGGATGTACAAATCACAGTACTTTCTCTGCCACAGCATAGCAGATCTATTCTGCCAAGACCAAACACATTAACATCACCATCTACTGTATATTACCATGCTAAACTCTCAGAGAGTTGTCATGGCAGAACTTAATTAACATTTTTAAGGGTCAAAGAAATCAGGTGGAAATAACTCTTCATGATGCAACCACAATGTCTTTCAGACTAAGAAATATCAAGCACAAGTACTAAAATAACTAAATAATAGGATATTATTGTACAATTCGAATGAGTGCTTTGCCCTTTTATTTTGTGTGTTTTGTGAGGTGTGCAATTACTCCAAACTACTTGGCAGAAAACTTAGATCTCAGTTGTAGGCATCTGGCAAGCAGCATTTTTTTTCTTTCTTATGGCAAATTGCTGATAGTGGGAAAGTTATTTCTCTAGTGCACCTGTCAGGACAGAGATAGCGTTCTACTGCCAATGTGTCACTAATGGTAAATGATAAATCATGACTGTAGATAGGCTGGAAATGTTGAAATGATCTTAAATCCTCATGAGAAACAATTACTGTACAGTTAGAATTCTTGCCTTCAACTAACAATTGTGAAAAATTATTAAGGTTAATGTAGGCTTTTGACATTTATTTGTCCCATGTTTATTCTCGTCAGAATTTGCAATACAGCAACAAATGATGTGCAACAGTGTGTGGTCTATCCTACTTAGTCCAGCTCTATAGTCTTCAGTGGAACTGCTTTACAGCTGAAACTGAATTTATATCAAAACTGATAAATGTGCCACATTAACTCTGTTATTGCTGTGACACAATCTGTTCACCAGAAGTTAAACCAGAAGTTCATTCGCTAAGAAAGATAGTCCAGCTTCAAAAGGATGGTTGAGATATAAATAATTCTCTGTGTTAAAGGACAATATTTATTAATTATTTTTATATTTTCTGTTTTCATTTGAATTTTAGTCAAAGTTTTAGGAATTTTGTTGTTTTGACATATATATATATATACTATAACTATACTACTTATAATATGTTTTTAATAAACCATAATGTATTTTAAGTTTAGTTTGAGTTATTTCAGTGCTTTATTTTAAACTGGTAACACTAGAATAGGGAGTACTCTTGACTATTAGCTAGTTGCCTAAATCATGCACATAACTAACACACTGGCTGTTTATTAGCACTTATAAGGCACATATTATTGCATGACTATATTCTTGATCCCTTAACCCTAAGCAATACTACTACAACTAGCTTACTTACGATCAGTAAGCATCAAATTAGGAGTTTATTGAAGAAAAACTCATAGTTAATTGTGAATATTGTGTTATTATTTTTTTTAAACACTGTCACTGCGCGCCTCACAGCTGGAACAGTCTGAACCTCCTACTGATGTGTGGAGCTGGTTTGCTCTTTGCTCCCGCTCTGGCCTCGGCTGTTTTGACATGCGGTTGTTATTGTAACTGTTGTTGCCAGGCATCAGGTGCGTCTCCACGGTGACGCTGGCAGAGGCGAGGGGTCACAAGGTCGAGGAGGACACGACTCATTGTGGTTTGTGGAAGCTGCCAGGAGGGTGTGACGGCCCCGGCACGCTATACATGCTCAGACACCCCGGCCTGTTTACTGTCACAGCAGGCAATAAAACATGTGTGCTACCTCTCAAAACTGTTTCCTTCACTTTAATCTGTCTGCGTTCTCTGGAATTCACTGTCTTCTTTTTGTTTAGTTTTTTTTGTTTTGTAGTTCAGTTGAATCTATTTGCACAAAAGATGTTTCTGGTCAAACCTGCTGCACTGATTTATCTTATAATGATCTCTGAGAGTACATTGGTCTATTTATCAGTAATTAAAAACTTAAATAAAATTCTGTCATGTCATAATTTGCTCCCAAACCACACGATTTTCACAGGAGCACAACAGGCGATTATTTATCATACTAACTCTTCTCTCCTCCATATAAAGAGCAGTGTTGGGGGTAACCAATTACAAGTAACGCAAGTAACCTAATCAGATAACTTCTCAAGTAACTAGAAGACTCAAGTATTATTATTGAGGAGCGTTTTCTCCTGTTTCTTCTTCTTCATGTAATCCAGAGGCAGAACAGCTGAAAGATTTGTTTGAGGTTTTTGAATGTATATTTCCTTCAGCCAGACTTTTGATGTGAAAGCGCTTTTACATTTGCCAAACATAGAACTTTGTTGTATTAAAATAAACAAGCTAGCCCAGTCCAGATGTGGAAAAGTAATTCAAAAGTAACTTTCGGTAAAAACTAACTAATGTGGTTACTTTTTTTAGGGAGTAATGCAATATTGTAATGCAATACGTTAAAAGTAACTTTCCCCAACACTGTTAAAGAGAAAATCAATGACAAGTATCAAAAAACCCAGCCCTACAGTAAGTAGACTTGTGTGATGAATGGACCAACATATAAATAAAAAACCTTTATCTATGATTGGCCTTTTAAAAAAAAATGTGTGTGTAAATCTCCGCTTATGCTATATTCTCACCAAATCTTTTGTCGACTTGTTTTCTTTCAATTATCACAGATTGTTTTTTTTATTATTATTATTTTTGCAACTGGTTGAATGTAGATCTCATTGACTGAGTTCATGCACTCCAGTTTTGGAGTAAAAAAAGCATTATTTGTGGGTCATTTTGGCAATGTTCACTCACTCATTTCAACTGAGGTGCATGAGCTCATGTTCAATCAGATCCTAAAAGAAGCACAGAAACTGTGCTCAATGAAAGATTACAATTTGATGATAATACAGCTTAATGAGAAATACATGGTCATTTCTGACTAAGAACAACACAAAGTGTTTTAAAGTGGGGAAAGAAATACCCCCCAAAATGTGTGTGTGTGTGTGTGTGTGTGTGTGTGTGTGTGCGTGTGTGTGTGTGTGTGTGTGTGTGTATAAATTGTACAAGTTGTTATATTTCACATGTGCTTAGTCGATACATTTTAGCCCAATGCAAAAACATTCACTAGAATTTTCATGAAAACAATAAAAATGTACAACATGTGTTAAGTTGTTGTTTATTAAAAATCTTCATCTCAGCTGAACTCAAATGTGGTTTAGATTGGCATTGATGACAATTAAATTATTATTATTTTTTAACTCTTCCTTTGAGTAAATGTAAATTGCCGAGAAGTCTTTGCATCTGTTGTTTTAGCAGAGTGACTCAGTAAACTTACAGGAATATGCAATATAATATAGAGACACAAACTCCTCTAACAGGCATAACCAGACGTTTTTCTGAACATTTAAAACAGTAAGCTTTTGTCCTTCCTGGTTATTGTTCTCTGTTTCATTACTAATTAAAATAAAAGGAGAAATCCGTATCTTCTGTATGATTCTTTTTGAAGTTGCATCAGCTGCTGTGATGGATGTATACACACCTAATGGCCAAATAACTACAACCTCACAGTACAGTGTTTACATGAGCTGTCATAGTCTGATTCTGAAATACTGGAATGGATACTGAGGATTATTCATTCAGATTACGAAATCTAAACTTGCACAAGATATATTTATTATTTTATATAGTTTTGATACAGTTTATTTTTCTTGCAGTTCCGAGAATTGTGAGATATCAGCTCAGAATTGCTTAATATAATTCAGGATTGCAAGATGAAAAGATCTCATCTTAAAATCATGAGATGTAAAGTCAAAATTGCAAGATAGTTGTATTTCTGTATTTCTGAGTTAAAACAAAAGATTTAATCTTTTGTGTTCTATAATTTTTGTTTAAATCTCAATTGTGAGTTGAATTCTGAGTTTTTTTCTAAGTATTGTAAAAGAAAAAAAGTCTGAATTTTGAAATAAAAAGTCCCAAAAAAATAAGTTGGTAGTGGAAACAAGCTTTCACGGGCAGCAGAGTTCACAGCGATCCATCGTGCGATTGCGTATGACAGTGTGTCGCAGGAGTCTGGCACACGAGGTCAGAGGTCAGAGGTCAGGAGGTGGTGAGCTGTTGCATGTGTCTCGAGTTTGTTTCCTGATAATTGCACTGCAGCAGGCGAGCGTCTTCCATCTGTGCAGTGTTTTTAATTCTGCATGTAGATGGATGCCTTCTTGTTTTTCAGCATCTCTCGCTATGAGAATGACATTTCTTAAGATGCTGTGTGAAATTATAGGAAGTCGTGGTCTTTCCAGATATTTTTAGAGCAACTCATCGTGTGTGAAAACAAGATGATTCAGGCGTGATTCGGTACACACTCGAGGTGCTGCAATGGGTTGAGAGGATTGTATATCTTTGTGGAACCATTTCTGGACTGTACACCTACTGTATGTCAAGAAGAATGATAAACTGCATTTAAGTGATCGATCACAGTTTGTTATGTGTCTAGTAAGGACTTAAATGTCTACTTTATGGAGTCTTACTCTAGATTCACTTGCATGTTTTCCGAAACTTGAGTATAGAAATCAAATATAGAAATTATAATATATAAACATATAGAAATGGCTTGTTTCACAACCTTGCACGACCATCTGCTTAAACCCTCAAACATTCATTTTTACAGAAAACCTTTGAATTTCCACCAGGGTTGTTATAGTTAACTAAAATTACAACGTTTTTTTTTTTTTTTACTTGAAATAAATGTTAACTGAAATACAATAATAAAATATAAAAACATATTTTATTTCAGTTTCATTTCTCGTTTGCATTAGTTTAACTAAAATAAATTAAAAGTGTAATAAAAAAATACAAATAAAATTAAATTTAAAAAATGATACAGACATATTCAAAAAAAATTACAAAGACAAAAAATTACTAAACATTTACAAATATTTAAATTCAAAACAGAAAATAATAAAACAAAAACTAATTTAAACAAACAATATAAAACTAATACTGTTCCACACAGGTTCTACTACAGTAGTACTTCTAGTTGATGAATAATATTTTCAGGAAAAAAAAACATATATTATAAGCAAGTAAAATATAAGTGTACTCAGGGAGAAACACGTTAAAAGCATGCAAAAAAAAAAAAAGAAAGAAAGACAATCTCTCAGCGTCACAAAAAGAACAATTTTCTATAGTGTTCCAGTTCTGGTCGGCGTCATGATCTGTAAACAGACGAATATGAGCAGGACCACACAGTTTCTGACTAATGCCTCTGAGGAATCCGTGCGACTGTGGGACAGGCATTCAGAGATTTCTCTATTCTGAGGTCTATGACCAACTGGCCCGTCCCAGCTGGGAAAAGCACAGCTAACTTCGCCTCTCATCTGGCCGTCTCTGAGAGGAATCCAGCGCTGACCTTCTGTTAATTACAGCGGCTGTAAGGTCAGGATCACTATTAATGTCCAGCACAGAGAGATGAGTGATGAGCTGGAGTTATTCTGGACTGACATGAAGTGCTGTAGCAACACTCTCCCACAAACATGAGTCTGGCGTCACTGCTGAACGTCACTCTGATTACACACTTCACACAGTTTAGAAAGAGGATTCCTGCCCTGAACCCCAGTTCAGCCCACTATTCTGCCATATTTACTCATTGAAACCCATATGGTTTACTCTCATCTGAAGAGCGGAGGGGAAAGCGGCTCTTCTCCAACCGATGATATCAAAGGCACACTTCACCCAAAATAAAAATGGTCCATTTTTACTCACTCTCAAAATGTTCCAAAACTGTACATTTGACACAGATATTGGTAAACAAACGTTGATAGACTTCCTGTGTATTTTTTCCGTATTATGGAAGTCAATGGTTTCTTGTCAGCTGTTTGTTTACCAGCAATCTTCTTCTTTTGTTTAAATGTCAGACTCCAATAATAAAAGTATTGAAACAGCAGCAAGTCTTTTGAGAACATGTGTGTGTGTGTGTGTGTGTGTGTGTGTGTGTGTGTGTGTGTGTGTGTGTGTGTGTGTTAAATACATACAGCAATGAAGAAAAAAAAAGAAGAAGAAGAGACCGCTTGAAAAATCTTAGTTTCTCTGGATTCATGATTTCTATTTATGTGTTTGAGAAAAACATCATTTTTTTTTTAATTCTGTAAAATACCGATGCCATTTCTTTCCGATTTTGAATAAATATGTTCCCATTTAGAGCATGAAATGACAACTGGTCGGAATAATGAAAAAGATGCCATGTTTTCAGACATTTTTATATTCATTTGTAGATACACAATGCCAATGTTTTAACTTCAGAAGAGTTCCGAGATCAATATAAGGTGGAATAACCCTGATTTTTCAATCGCAACATCACAGCAAATAAAACATTTGTTATGCTGACTGTTATGTATTGTATAGTATATATATGTACTTTTCTTGGACAGCCTGTTCTATCTGGAATTGTAGTGTTTGTTATTATATTTTTTAATGCTCCTACAGCGTGCAAAAGTCATGTTAATGTTAACCCTGTGCCCTTGTTTCTGAGGGGCATCTACTGTAGGAACAAGCACACACACGCATAAGCCACAAAGCACCCAAAATTACAGTGGACTAACCCTCAGGCATGAAAGCTTGTTATGAGAAGGATAAAATGGCTTATGCATGCACAATATGGTGAAATTGCTGAAAACATACTGAGTGTGTCATGTCTAGTGTCACAATAAAGGGTTTCAACACTTCAGCAAATGTTACATCTGTTTTTGAATTAGTTTGACTCTGAGTCAGATTGTCACTGGAGCCGAGACCAGGTGAATCTCCCAAAAACACACCTGAACAACATACAGGACCTTCAACAGACCTGCAAAATGTGTGCAATGACATTGAGTTTTAGCACCTTCAGGGTATTTGCATGCAAATTGTGCAAATTAACCAAAGTTGAACAGAAACTGATTTATATTAGGATTGTTATCTAAGTCACTTTAAAAGAAACCAATTTATTTACGGTTTGGTGTTGATAATGATATGTGATTGTTACTATTCTTCTAGTTAGTGATATATTGTATATTTTAAGTGAAACATTCAGTTATTGTGTTATACTATCTGTTTTAACAGTGTTATTTTTGTCTCATTGATACACTATTATAGCTTTTCTTAATATGTTCTGTTTTTGTGTTCATTTTAGTTCAAGTTCTAGTAGTTTTGTGCATTTTTGTCATGCTTTTTATTCGTTCGGTTATTTTTAAATGTAGCTTTGATTCATTTAGATTTCAGTTTTAGTTGTTTAAGCACATCAAGTTAAACTAAATAAAAATGAGAAATGTTGCCTTGGAAACTTTACAGTTTTATTTCAAGTGACACATTTTTTTTATGGTTTTAGGTTAACTATAATACCCCAGTTCTGCACTGATTTCACTCATTTCTAATCATACATCCTTCCACTTTAAAGAGAAATCATGAAGCTGACGTAGTTCTTCCAGTTTTACGTTTGTGTGAGGAATGAAACAGATGCAGCCTATTATCCTATTCCCCAAAAACCCCTCGGTGGGATCATGAGTCTGGACGTGGCTCCGCTCCGGTGACAGGGTGGTCCGCTCCTGCCTACAGACTCAATAAATACATTTTATAGGTAGAGAAGTATAAATAGTGCAGACGATTACTCTGATGCGTCCTGTATTTCACCTCTATTATGACAAACCAGAATAATCTGCATTAAAAATCCTCTCCGTGTGAATGTGAGGAATTTGACGCAGGAAGTTCTGGGTTCAGCCGAGGTCCAGACACACGGGGCCCTGCAGACCAAGTGTCCTGAAAGCAACCCCTTCCATCTCAGAAACACAGACACAGGAAGAGGGAGAACTGACTGTTATTTGGGAGGTCAAAGGTCAGACTCACACGGTCATGCCTGCCGCCTCAGACAAACAGAGAGGCTGCAATTATGCACTTAGCCAACAATCATCCCACATCGAGGGTCAGATGCAATTTCAAGGTCCAGGATGCACATGTGTTCAGATCCAGCATCATCTGCTCAGAATCACGGCGATGCTGAGTAATGATTTATTGTGAGTGATTCGATGCATGATCTGATTTATATTAATGGCACTGATGCCCGCTGACCATGAAAGCTCGTCTGACTTCTGCTGACCAGTGTTTGCTGCTCAGACAGAAAGTTTCCAGGGTTAACTGCGCCCTCTGCTGACTGTCACAGGAACTACAGCCTGCTGTCAAATAACGAGATCTTCACCAGTAGTGTAACTAATTACTAATAATATTACAGTTGCCATCCATAAAACAGATACTTTTGATGCCCCTACTGATCTGAAATCAGCAGTCCAATGACTCTTATGAGATGTATTTTCATAATGACTCGCAGAGACACATGACGTCAGCAGTGCATCAGGAAAGCTTGGAAGATGGAAAAGATACATTCAGAGGATGGAAATGTTGGCATTACGCTGATTTTAATGTAATTTTTTTATTCATTTGTTTATTTTTTTCAGGAGAAAAGCTGATCTGAGCACAGAAGTGTAAGTTGATCCTCTGATTCCCATATTAATTATTTTACTATAATTAAAACTCTTATGGACTTTCATGATATCTTTTAATAAAATAGCCTACTTATAATCATATTTGGGTAACAGAGAAATTATATCTACAATCAGCTTCAACTTTTATTGAAAAGTCACTGAGTGTTTGTAGAAACGTCAGACTGTGATCCAGTGTAGATTTTTATCAAATGATGAAGCAGAAATATATTGTTAGGAATATTTTATAGAAGAAACACAATTAGCGTAATGTAACTAGCAGAGTAACTAATTAATTACTGTAGCTAGATAGTAAAGCAATAATATTACTTTTGAAATGAGTCACTCATGAGTAATAAATGACTTTTGTGGAGTAAGGAGCCTAACACTGAATGTTAAATGCCTTGAATAAACCTCAGTCTAAATGCAGTTAAAATAAAAATAATTATATTTAATTATCACTTCATATATTGTTTTTGATTATATTTTTTATTATTGTTTCATTACAGATTATTTTATGAGATTAACAATTTGGTTGAAAGGTTGAATTCAGCCAAAATGAGAGATCCTGCACATTTACTAATAATATTATAATATAATAATATTTCTTTTTTCTGTGAGACACAGAAATAACATTATTAATTATATTACACTATTTAGCCACTTAAAACAAAAGGATTTATATTTATAACATTTATACTCTGGGATAAAGCATTTGCACTCCCCATATGAATACACTATTGATAATAATAAAGCCAAATAATATATAATAAAGTTACCCGACCTGAACAAACAAACCCACAACCAAAACATTATAATAACTGATATTTCTTAAATAATTCTTATTAATTTGATATCATTAAAAAAAAATCTGGAGCACAAAACATGTCTTAATGTCATGCACTGTTAAAAAAAATACAAATATATGCTCAATAAGTCATGTTTTTCTATTATATTACAGAATAATTTCAACCAAATTCAGCTTCGTTTTTTAAGATACAAGATTCAAGAGACATATGTTGATCTGAAATGACTGTTTCAAGGCATGATCTGGACCTAAGTGTTTAAGTTAAATTAGGTGGAAAGTTTTCACAGTGTGGAATGGCGATTTAATTAAAATTTTTATTTGCATGACATTATATTATGCATGTATACCTGGCATTTTAGCATCCCAGTGTAAAGGTGATTTACAGTGACTTCATATTGATTCAGTTTCACAGTTAAACAGTGATTGAGTTTTAATTGTAATTGTAATGCTCCAGTCCTAGGTGTCACTGAAATGGAGTTTGATTTCAACTGTAGGCCTATCCTCATTTTAACGTCATGCTGCTTGTGTACGAAACACACATCGGGACTTCAGTCGGTTCAGTGTTATCATGCATGAACGTGAAATGAATCCACACTGATGTCAGCGCGCCATCAGTCAGACGGTTTCTAATCTGCGAGATTATCACACAGCCAGCGAGTGTAAGCAAACACTCGGGACATTAATGTATGTTTCCCAGCAGCACCACATCTAATCTGAGGAGCCCGGCTTATTGTTCTAACCCAGGTTGTTAAAATCCCAGCGTTTCTGTGCAAACACGGCTGCTATAAGACCACGGCTGTAAGCCTCGCTTAATGGAAGCACAATATTAGCGCAAGCTCAGCTCCGTCTGCTCTTCAATCTGAACATTTTACACGGAGCGTTCTCACAGGGTCTGTTAGGTAATAATGTGACTGTATCTCTACTGTACTCCTTCTCTGTGTGATGAGCTCACACTCAATGCAACACAAATCACTGCTGTCCCACAGCCTTGCTCCAGAAACAGACACGCACAGATCGATAGATGTTATCTCATCAACACGTGTTAACTGTAAGGTACTGTATGACCCAGAACTACCGGTTGAGCCAATGCAATTGATTTGATGCACTAGTGTCTATATATAGTCCAACACAATGTCATAAACCATGAAATCTGTGATGCTACATCTAAACAAGATGCAATTAATTCATCCAATGAGAAATCTCAAATGTGTTCTTGGTCAATATTTAGATATATAACAGTAAATTCAACCAATGATGATTCTTGTTTTGCATAGCACAGAAGAACTTACTAAAAAAATTCTTAAAGCCCTTAAGTCTAAAGCATTATAAAGGTAATCATAATGTAGGTTGCAATGAATCTTTTATTTATGAAACCACACAATGCAAATAAAAAGTGCTATACAGAGGCATAAGTAATGCGTTAAAATATTTTATAATGCATTATATATAAAGGCTTTAAGTGTTGCCAAAAAAAAAACTATAAGATGTTAAGATTTTATATACAATAACATCATAATTTGCTGTAAAGCTGCTTTGAAACAATATGAGAAGCATTATAAAAATACATTTGGCTTGGAATTAATTAGACCCTCAATAGATCTTTATATGGACGATTAAAGGATGTTTATTCCTTTAATATTTGCAATTAAACATTATGAAAAACTCATGTGGAAAATCCCCAACTACAACACAACATTTCTCAAGCTATTGTGCATTATAGACTGTGTGGTAAACCTCTGAAAGCACACGTTTCATCTCATTTATCATGTTAAAGAAAGGCGTGTGTGGTTTCATGTGTTCAGACACGTGTTTGCTTTTAGATCTTTCATCTTTCATTCGTAGATTAAGGTGTACATTATCATCAAACCACATAAACACTTATCATTTTACACTCTCAAATGTTCTCACCCATCCCCGCATTAAAAAGTGTGCGATCAATAAAGCTGGCTTTTCTGCAGATAAAAGATTTGTCCAGGAATTACTGGGGATATAGATCTCGGCAGTAGTTTATAATAATGAGATATAAACAGAACAACAGTGATGGGTGATCAACACATAAGATGAGACGAAATACAAACCTGAGAAGCTACACGGCAAAGTAACTTATTTTGTACAATTAACTTATTTAAAATAGTAATAGACTGTATATTAAATAAAAAAAAAATAATAATGTTTTCTGTTGGTGTTCCAGTTTATGTTAATCCACAGAATTTGTCATTCGTTTTAAATAAAGGCAATAGAAATCTTTAATTTGTCCTTAATAGCTACGTAAAGGAGTGTGTAAATCGGACAAAACCTCCTTTTGGGGACGTCCTCATTTGTAAAAATGTAATAATGTCATTTTTCTTTTTTTTTCTAAATTGTAAAAATGCAGAGTGTTTTCTGTTAGGTTTAGGATTACAGTATTTATACATTGGCTGTATGTCGAAGTCTATGGACAGTCCACATTTAGATCATTTAATAAATGTGTATGTACTTAACCCTATTCTGGAGGTTACATGTGTGCGCTAAATCTGATATAATAAATAATAAAAATAAAGAAATGTTTCTGTTAGGGTACTTTAAAACAATTTAACATCCCTATTTAAGTAATCTCTTAGTTGGAAAGTGGAGTTTTTCACAGAGACCTACAGTAAGCATGACCTAAAGCTGTTTAAAAAGTCTGCCGGATTTAGTTTGAAGAAGCCAAAAAAGTCTGTGAAAAATTGTACAATGTTTATGGAGTGTTTGGATGGGGCGCTAAAAAATAAAGTTATGAGATATAAGGGGAAAAAATGTATGGCATGTCAAAAATGCAGCAGACTTGAATTCAGAAGGCTCTAAGCCTGAGCCCAAGCAGTTTAGCACAGTACCAGCTGTAATCTGAGCGTTTCTGTGAGATCCGCTTTCTACATGCTCAGGAATTCACCTTGTGATTATAACAAGCCGCAGGTAAATGTTGTACGACACTATCACAGCCCGCTCGAATCCGTCTGAATCTATCGAGAGCAGGTAGGTGAGAGGATCTGGAGCCGTGCAAATATTAGTTCAGGTGTCGCTGCCGTCAGACTATCGAGGCCACATGAGCTTTAACTCGCAACAAGAGACCCAAAAGCTCACTGCCGGCTCCCAGAAAACCATGAGCTCATTAGTCGCGTTGTTTATTGAACGTCACCACAAAGCATCTTCCCCCAAATACCCGTGTGGGTCCCTGAGGTCATTTGGCTAAGTGCAGTGTTTATGCTAACTAACTAGCCCCTTGATGTTCAGCCACTCACTGCAGGCATGAACTGACTAGTCTTTCAAGGTAAGCAGCAATCAAGCACTGTATAACTTTCATCAAGTTATCAGACCAAGCCCTTCACACCGCCGAAGTGTCCGAGATCTCAGGTATCCGCGCCTCCTTGTGCTTATCTTGACTTGCACTGGTGTGCATCTGCGCTGGAGGTCACTGCACGCCTGGGTGGTCCGGCGCGGGCCGTGTTATCTACGACATGTTGTTCCCAGAACAAGTGGAAATGCAACGCAAATGCTTCGTTTCAAAGGAACCAACACATCATGCCAAGGGAAGCAGAGGCAGTCGTATTAAAAGTACACAGCGCCACTTAAAGAAATGAAGCCTTCTTGCATTCTTCAGCTCAAAATAATGTTGATCTTCCAACAAGAGGGCGTAATCAGTGCTCTCCTAAAATCTGCTTTCTCTCACACAGTGTGTGGCGATGGGAAGTCAGATTCATCTGTGAACTGGTTCAGTTTGGGGCTGAAATGTTTAGTGATAAATGCTTTTGATGCACTTTTAGAAATGGGATGTGATTTTCGAGATCCTTTGAGGCAGTTTGCAAAATCGAAAATCTGATATGTCCAGCTTCAATTTATAGATACTTTTTGTTAGTAGCTTGCACAATTATATATCTATTTTTTTTTTTATTGCAATGCAATCAGATCAAGTCAGATTTTTAGGTTCTCTGAACTATTCTCTTCATAATTGTTTTATCAGTTTGAATTTGTTTATTCAATAAATGCACAATATCTCATTCAGCCAGTGCATTAATCAAGGCAACTACAGACTTCTTGTTCAGCTCATTTTTATTTAGTAGCACAATAAATTGATCCATCATTTTGGGAGTCATATAGGAGACTTGATAATAAACGTGCTTCTGAAGGTGCATTCTCATTACAAAGCAAAGATACCTGGGATATAGTTTCAACACTTGTACATATTGTAAACCTCAACACTAAATGTAAAACAACTAACAATAATGACAAAAAAGTCAGCAAACAGTGAAACAGTCCTATAGCAGCATCCGCCTCATTTATGGAAGCTGCAGTGCATGCTGGGAACTCACAAACCTGTGAGGTTTCAGTAGTTTTGTTCAGTTTTGAAATTCTTTGTTCAGTCATCTGTATTTGACTATTTAATACATTTGGTGGGATTCATTAAGGCTAATTTATTGTTTTAAGTAGTTCACATTGCGTGACTCTAAAGATTCTGTAAACCAGAAAAAATGTAGTCGATTTTTTACAGTGTTTAGTCTAATCTTCCTTTAAATCTAGTTTAATGATGAGTAGCTTGGCAAACTGGAGTTTCCTGACACAGAAGAGCAGCACAGAAAGACTAATATTGCATGGTTCACAGTATTTGCATGCAGTGTTGATCAGAACGGCTGGTCGGTTGCTGTTTCAGCTGAGGATCAGCAGTGTTCAGGACAATGATTCGCTCTCATCCGCTCGAGAAGCTTAACACTGGGAATCCATTAAGCTTCAGTAAGCCAGCCGCAGTTCCTCCATACGCACACATCACTTCAGTCTCAACACCAGAAGCAGAGAGCCATCACTCTTTCCATTTACCCTACTCGCTTTTTATGTTCTTCTCTCATTTTTGGACAACAAATAATGCAGTTGCAGCATGTAATATCACGAGCCTATCATCATCGTCGTCGTCACTGGAAATGGCAAATTAAAGACCAAGACTCATTTGCGAACTACTTCAGAATAATCAGCCGTCAATGTCTAAAATGTTAAATAAATGAAAACCCTCCGTCTTTGTGTGGACTCCAGCTCTGCTCCGTCTGGACAATCTCAGCCATCTTCATGAACCGGGATGCTTTTAAGCACAGTTAAATCAGTTTGCATGCATGCTGCAGTTTTGTGCATGCATACCCACTCCAACATGTTCATTAAATAAAAAAGTAGAAATTGAAACTTGGCACAATTTATGCTAACTTATTGCGAGCTTTTTTACGATCCTGAGAGCCGTCCAGACGTGTGACTGTGCTGTTTGTGTTGGTTCAGATGGACAGAGGTGCTCGATGCTGTCGCTGTCCCGTGTTTTCTCGTTCCTAGCAGGGAAGGCCTGTGCCTTTGGGCTGGTGATGATGGTGATGGGGTTGTTCTTGCAAATCCATTTCCTGTCCTCCACACCCACACTAATTAGATATTTGGGTGGCCCTGTTTATTGACTTTGCTGAAGAACGGTGGATTATATTAACATTTGCACACCGCTTTCTCAGCAGTGCAGCATTACCGGGCCGGTCCCGAGAGAGCTGTGCGATTGGGAAGGGAGGGAAACGAGCCGCTCTGTCTCCAGGTCTGTGAGCCACGCATGGACCGCATGTACAACGAAACATCAGCGTGCACCAGTTCTGAAATCAGCCCTTTTATTATGACTTATGTGCTCAGCAACTAAAATGCAAATATTAGACAAATATCTGTATCA
>NC_081766.1:34323111-34330611 GCF_963082965.1 Carassius carassius
TTTGGTGTAGGCCGGGGCTCGCAACAGAAAGGCCAGGCACTGTTGTCATAGCACTACCCACTCAGTAAGATTGGATAACACTGGGAAAATGCACCTGTTCCACTTGGAACTGGAACGTTGCGGAAGCTCCATCCTTCCCGAAGGAGGTTTTGGAACCACTTACACATATGAACACATATGAACATATTAGGTGGATATGGAAGATTCAAGGTGATTGTAACCCTCTTTGAAATGGCAGAAGTCTGCCGGGGAAACACGGTCTCTGAGGCTATACCATGGACTTTACACATATGGGATCCACTTAGGTCTCTGCATATGGAACCCAGCCCTTTACCAGTTCTCACGGATTCATCGAGTGAGGGCCTGGTGATGGTATAGAGAGGGTATAGAAGTGGGGTGGGAAGGATTTAATCTTCTCCCCCCCCCCTACATTTGCAGCCACATAGACTTTAAGGGTTGAGGGAGATAGCCTTCGCTAAAATGCCTGCTTCATAAAGGACAGCACGACTCTGATCGGGCATCTCAGTGAGAAGAGCACCATTAGATGAACAGGTTTCACTTCAAGGTGCAAACGTGTCTCATAGATAGTGCTCTCGCCGATGTGATGGTGTCAACTACCTCCTGGGGTAGGTCACCTAGAATCTCCACATCCAGGGACCAGGCATTAAGTTTCCAGAGGTCTGGATGCAGGTGCCAAAGGTTGCCCTGTGTCCGAGTCAGTAGATCCTTTCTCAGAGAAATCTGCCAAGGAGGGGCTGTCATGAGGAGCATCAGTTCCGGGTACCAGGTCCGAGTGAGCCAACGAGGCACCACGAGCAGGACTTGCTCCTCGTCCTCCCTAATCTTGCACAGTGTCTGTGCGAGAAGGCTCACTGAGAGAAATGCATATTTGTGAAGGCCCTTCGGCCAGCTGTGTGCCTATGCATCTGTGCTGAGTGCCAAACTGGCAGTGAGAAGTCTGTTGAGACGCAAATAGATCTACCTGAGCAGCTCCAAAACATCTTCAAATCATCTAGAGCACAGCTCGTGACAGCTTGTCAGCAGCCTGTTTATGCAAGCCTAGAATGTGAACAGCCTGAAGTGACATCAGATGCTTCTGACTCCTGAAGAGGAAGTTGTGACATGCAACAGGAGTGTAGACAACCTTGTTGGTTGATGTACGCAATGGTCACAGTGTTGTCCATGCAAACTAGTACATGCTTGCCTCATAGGTGCCCTTTGAGATGGATAAAGGCAAGGTGTACTGCCAGCAACTCTAGGCAATTTATGTTCCAATGCAGTTGAGGGGACCCATCCAAACCCCCAGAGAGTACAAGCCCGTCGAACATGGCCCCCCAGCCATTGGTGGAAGAATCCATGTGAACCACAGTATGCCTGGAGACCTGTTCTATAGGCACTCCTGCCTTGAGAAATGCAAGGTGTGGCGGGTGTGGGGTTAAGGTTTGGTGTGACTTGGACCAGTTGAGTGCTGCATTGCAACACCCGCCTCGGGACTCGGCCATGGAGCCAGTGTTGAAGCAGTCTCATTTGAAGCAGGTGCAGTGGAGTGACTGCCGCTGCAGCTGACATATGCCCCAGGAGCCTCTGAAATTGTTTCAGTGGGACCGCGGTCCTGCTCTTGAACACATTCAGGCAGTTCAACACCGACTGAGCACATTCCTGCATGCTGTCTTTTTGACCAAATCCAACTCCATACTCAGAAAGGAGATCCTCTGCATTGGGGAGAGTTGCTCTTTTCCCAGTCGACCCAACCGGACAACTGGCTGAGGTGCAAGAGCACCAAGACCCTGTGTTTGCACAACTGATCCTGAGACTGAGCTAGTATGAGCCAGTCATCGAGATTGAGTTGAGAGTTGAGAGTTGAGAAGTTGAGAATGAGAATGCCCTGTTCTCTCAGGGGAACAAGGGCCGCTTCCGCATCTTTCGTGAAGACACGGGGTGACAGGGACAGCCCAAAGGGCAGGACCTTGTACTGATATGCGCGCCCCTTGAAAGCACCCGGTTCAAGACACAAAGATCCAAGATTGGTCTTAACCCACCACTTTTCTTGGGTACTATGAAGTAAGGGCTGTAAAACCCTGTCTTTATATTGACTGGAGTGACCGGTTCTATAGCATCCTTCGCCAGTAGGACTGCAATATTTGCACACAAGATAGGGGCATCTGCTGCCTTCACTGAATTGAAGTGGATGACCCTGAACTTTAACTGAATCTCATAGCCGAATCTGATGGTTTGAAGGAGCCAACGAGACAGACTGGGGAATGCTATCCAGGCTCCCAGATACCATATCAGTGACACAAATGGAACCAACGACGTACACCTAGTGGTGCAGCGAGGTGGTACGCAGGGACACGGCCCGGGCATTTCGTTGTCATTCCAAAGCAGGGTTAGCATGTGTGCAACACTTACCTGTGTAAGTCCAATAAAAAGTGCAGATGACGCATGAGTAGTGCCTTTGAATGTACTCTCAAGCGGCCCCGCAACTGGTGAGAGAGGAGGATGAGTGTGATCTAAGACTGGCCCGTCCACAACTCCACCGACCCAGAGATAGAAGAAACTGCTCTTTCACTGAGGTTTTTGGGTACCACTGACCGTGAAGTCAAGTCAACTCAAGTCTGCTTTATTGTCCAAGAATCGAAATTGCGTTACTCTCAGACACCCGGTGCATACAGATAACATTAACAGTAGAGACTAAAAATCTAGATCAAATCTAAAATATAAGATACAACTATACAAAGTCAGTGGTGGAAAAAAAAAATATATATATATATATATATTATCCGCACGTGCCTTCTCCGGGGCATTTAGGAACTGCATCTGATCGGTCTACCTCATGTCGGCCAAACACAGCCAGAGATGTCATTCCTGGACCACCATAGTGGACCGTTGCCCGTAGCACAAGATCAGTAGTGGTGCGAAGCTCTTTAAGAACTTCTGAGTCGTGCGCACCCTCGTGCAGGTCCTTCAGTGCCATGGCCTGGTGGCAGCAGTATTGGGACACAATTGCATCACAACTAACTGCTCCACTGGAGATTTATAGACTCTGGATGATGATGACAGCAAAGTGCCAGTGAAAGGAGGAGCCCTCGGAGGGGAATTCCTTACCAGTGACTGTAAGACCATTCCGGCTACTGCAGAAAGTGAACGACTCAAAGGGAACAAAAAACATGGTTACAATAGTTAAACCATGGTAACCACAAACTAAACATGGTTTTCTTCATTAA
The DNA here is from genome assembly GCF_963082965.1 of Carassius carassius. Classification (NCBI taxonomy): domain Eukaryota; kingdom Metazoa; phylum Chordata; class Actinopteri; order Cypriniformes; family Cyprinidae; genus Carassius; species Carassius carassius. The sequence continues at coordinate 34,326,336 of NC_081766.1, forward strand.
TGTCACGAAAATAAATAGAGAAATAAATAGAAAAATAAATAAATAAATATTTAGCTTTTTAATTTTATTAATTAGTATTGGTATGATTAGTTTACGTATATATATATATATATATATATATATATATATATATATATATATATATATATATATATATATATATATATATATATATATATATACTAATCATATACATGTTGTTGTTTTTTTTTTTTTTTTTTTTTATGCTGACAGTAGATTTTCACTCATGGGATATTTTATCTGACATGTTTATATTATTTATACACAGCCAAGCAATAATAAATCCTGTTATCACTGACATGAACAGAAAAAAATCTGACCCTTAGATTATACAGATAGTAGGATCTCCTGACACTGAATATTTGTTTTGTGAGATGGCTGCTGTTTTATATATATATATATAGTCATATCCTTTGGTAATTATAAATAAATCTATTCACATGGGCAAAAAATCTGAAAAGTAAAAATTACCCCAAAAAATCAACTGGGAAGCATAGATCCACATATCTCGCAGATATCTCACATATCTCAGTATCTCATCTGAGCATAAGACAGAGCTGAAATGAGATGAGTGATGTCAGAAGAGCTGAGTCACGGGTCATTAACAGAGATCAGAGTGCAAGTAAACACTGCAGTCACTTCACATGACTCCCGCTGGAGAAGAGCCCATCCCACCCAAACACTGCCCCCTACTGCAGGACCTCTGAGCCAAACTACAATTACCTTATCAATGTGTTCTGTGAAACCTCTGAAACAAACACACTGACATGGATTTCACCAAGAGACAGTAGCTATAAGGTAGTGTGAGGACAATATTTTATATAATTGTCAAGTCATTGTGTTTTTCATGTTACATGTTATTTTGCAATGCAGAATTAGTATATTAATTAGCTTAATATTTTCTGTGACTGTGCCAGACTCCTGAATCATTAGTCAAGTCAAGTCACCTTTATTTATATAGCGCTTTTAACAAAACAGATTGTCAAAGCAGCTTCACAGTATCAAAATAGGAAAATAGTGTGTCAATGCAATTATTTAATTAGTCACTATAGCTAAATAATAAAATAATAATAAAGTGCAGTGAACTATTTGTGCTACAAAACTGTGTTTGTGATAAAATGATAACAAATACCAGTTTGTAATATCGAGCAGCATATCAGACTGTTTTTGTTTAGGTAAAACTGGAAGCAAAAGTTCAAGATTATGTTAGAAATAAGGTGGATACTGATTATTGTGTGACAACATGCCCCACTGTTATATATAGACTAGAAAAAGGAACACTGTGACAAAGCAGCTAAGTGCTCTAGAGATCGACATCGTAAAGTTGCAATCCATCGGCAAAGCTCTCAAATTAACACAGCTCATATAAAACACAAATAAAGGCTCTTTAAAAAGTTGGAGTGCTTTTAATTCTGTTTACCCTCTCCCTCCCTCCCTCCATCTCTCTCTCTCTCTCTCTCTCTTTAACCCTAGGATCACAAGAGGCTGCTTTACTTCAGGTTATAAATGCTATGAAAATATACAGCAGACTGGCTAGATTGGCTTCTTGTTTTGAGATGTTATCATCAGGCTACCTATAGAAACACTAGAGTGACACAAAGCACACAAAAAAAACCTTGTGTTCAGAAAACTAGAACACCAGATCTTACTGAAGCGATTTAGGATAAGAATTAATGACTTAAGAAAAATTGTTTATTATATTTTGTTGAGGTTCTAGACGGTGTGATGCAATAATATAAAGCTCAGGAAAGCAGACAGCTTCCCCGTCTGAATCTCGGGCTCGTCTCCAGAAGCAGCAGTGTTTTGAGAGAACGCATCCTCTGCTGAGTTCTCACAGATTCATAACACACACACACACACACACCTCTAGCAGGTAGTCCAAATAATTTCCCTATCTTCCCAATCTGTTTATGCAGATAGCCCGTGCCAATCAGTTGCTTACAATCACCATTCTTACAATTTTATTACAATCGTACATCAGTTATTGCTTTCCTGATGCGGACACAGACTCATTGTTTTCATCGTTCAAATAAACACAAGTATACAAATAGTGTTATCGCCACTATTTCATTTTGCTCTGTGCTTTCTGAAAGAACAATGAGTCTTTGGGATGTGCGTGGGTTCCTGCGTTTGTATTGGCCTGACGGGATCTTATTCTGCTCGGATTTTAGAGCGCTTGACATGTTGCAATCGTTCAATTCACCGCAGTTTTGGGATGATCCGAGAGGACTCGATGACATGTCTGCTGATGAAATAAATAAGACAAAACAAACCTCAAAATTATTATCAGTTTAACTGAGACTATCTGTTCCTTTTTGAAGCACAAATGAATGCATGATACCAAAAACATACTCTAAAATAATCTAAAATAAATCATTTGAGCTAATGCAAGGAATGAGTAAGAGAAAAGCCATGACTCTGCCGTGACACAACAGATCCGGAGGTCATAAATCTCGTGTTTGACCTCAGAAAACAGGGAGAGAAAGAGCTGACGGTCTCAGTCTGTCAGAAACACTCAGCTCGGCTCACGATACAGACTGACAAACACCGAGGTCATGAAAGGACAAGCAAAGGTCACGCTGGGCGATCGACCCGAATGTTTTCTTTGTTTCTTCTTTTTTTTTTTTCTTAGGTGTCGACAAGAGGGTAAAAGTTTATTAAAGAGTCTGAACGGGAAAAAGTCACTGAGTAAAATAACAAATACAAAAGTTACACTTATATGACTTTAGTAGCATTCCATGTTCCTGTACATTGTAATTATAAAAAGCAACACTTCTGTTCGGAAAATAAAATGTAAATATGTGAACACAGCACTGTTACATCTTCAATTTGCTTCCCAAAAAATTTTTACAATTAATGCATTTGCTACAAAAGGGAAAATAATAAATGTAGCATGTATTTTTTGAGCAATCTCAGTGACTTTTCCCGAATTGAAACCGTGTCTTTGGACTGCTGATAAATACTAGGGTTAATTCAGGGTAATTGGAACATTTTTCCCAGTCATCTAAAATGTCCCAACTTACCTGAATTCACCCTATAATTAATAAACACAAACTTGACAGCAGGACTAAGCTAAACTGAACTAAAACAGATGATATCTCCTGATTCTCTTCAGGGAGGTCTAGCGCGAACCTTCACAGACATACAGAGAGTGATTTGATGTTTGTAGGATCTTCACCAAAAGATCTCTCAACTTGTCCAGTCTGTAAAATCTTCATTTGCTCCTAAATGTGATCTCGAAGCCTCCTGAACGCCGTGCATTGGGTTCTGAAACAATGTGAGGTTTGTTTCTGTGCTGCTGAGTCACTGTTGGAGGGATTCGGTCGAGTCTTTTGTCCATGTTTAGCTCTGAAGGATCTCTTTGGGAGTACATCCATTTGCTCCGATAATGGATTATAGACAGTGAGAGAGCTTCCAGCTGGTGCTGGCCTACGCTGATGAAAAGCAGACCTCTGCGCTCGTGTGTGTGTGTGTGTGTGTGCTTGGGCCTGTAGAGGATGGACTGGTGTGTAAAAGTCCTATTAAAACAGTTCATGAAGAAAATATGAAAAAGCATTTCAGACGTCACTGAACAGAGAAACAACATCTACATTTTTTAAATCATGGTGATCATTGTAGATTTAGGTTTATTTTTTTAATAATTGAAAATTTCCACAAAAAGAGTACATTTGTCTGTTGTATTATTTCCAAAATCCATTAGAGGCAATGACATGAAATGAAAACAGGAGTTTTATTTGTTAGTTTTCAGAGACATATATTGAATATGCCATTATTCATAATATTGCATTTCACAAAATTCATATATTTGCTGATTTATGTTGCTTGTTTAATGTTTTACCGCTGTGAAATAAAAGGCTATGGTTGCAAAAAAAAAAACACTTAAAATGAGTATGAAATAATAATACTACTCACCATTTGACGTCCTGAAAGTGTTTATTTTCGAAGAGTTTCAGACCTTGTTTTGAACCCAGTTGATGGAAATTGCTGGCTGCATCACACAACCCTTTCCTGCCACAGAACCTATTTATATGTGTGTTGTGTTATGAAGCGGGAATGGAAAGGTTTATGATATTTTAATGTTTAATGTGGGTTAGATATAGCACTAACATTTTTAGTGGGTTTATTTCTGTGGCACACTTAGTATATGTGTTACAACTGCAGCATAAATTTGACACTATTCTAAGTTTCACCAAAACAGGGATTTTTTTTGTTTGTTTTTTTTTTAAAGAAATCTAAAAGGGACAAACGAAAAAAT
>NC_081766.1:34335611-34343111 GCF_963082965.1 Carassius carassius
GTTTTGATTCAAAAATCCAATTTTAGAAGATGCTTGTTTTCTCTAGCAGTGGTTTCCTTTGCAGATTTCACACATCGAGTTTAAAAATTAATTTGATTTGCTAATTCTTTCCTCAAAACTAAAACGTAAATATTGACATATTTTTGTAATATCTGTTGGGTATGGAGTGAACATTATAACAAATATGACTGGACTGCAATTTAAAAGAAAATAATATTCCATTCTCTCTACAATATTTCCTCACTCACAGGGAGTGTCACTGAATTTCTATTACACATGGAAATAGTTATTTAAGATCGTTTCGTTTCATCCTGTGTTATTTCACATTATGACAATGAACTGAGCAGCCTCACTTGAGAGAAAACATTCAATACATTCATCTGTAGGTCATGACCTTTAGAGTGATTTAATCCCTGGGTTCTGTCCCAAATGAGTCACTTACTAAAGAGCCACATCTCCGTCTAGAGCTACTGCTGGTTTCTAAATGACAGCTGAATATTTTCATTCTCAAGTTTTCTAAATGTTTCTTTTTTTACAGCATCGCTGAACACTATAAGTGAACATACTACTACATTTGAATTCGGACATAAATAGGCCTCGAGTGTGTGAGTCTTCGATTGGAAAATATGTGCCAGATCAATTTGAACCCTCTGGTGTCGATCAGTCATTTTTAATCGTTTGTGAACTCTCTGTGTTTCCTATCCCAGAGACGAACCCTGAACGGTTTTCTATAAAGGTCCCACTTCCTGTCTAGAGTGTCATGTGTAGTCTACTTGTAGTCCTGTTGTTTCATTGGCTGTCTTGATTCCTTTCCCAGGTGTGTCTTGTTAGCTTGTTATCCTGTTAGCATCTCTGTGCATAAACAGCCCAGTGTTTCAGTCAGTCGTTGTCTTTGCAAAGCTTGTTCTTATTCTGTGGATTTCTGTGTATTATTATTATTCAAATTCGCTCTGCCTGCACTTGGATGCTGCTTCTCCTCTTCCTTGCATCGACGTGTTGCAAAAACATGTTTTGAAAAAATATACTTCGTATAAAATAGCTTTTTTTTTTTGCATTTTTCACTTATAATCTGCCAAGCGTCTTCCACTTAAGTGTTACGACAGTTTAAGTTGGAAATTTCATTTTCAAGTCTATGCTCAAAAACATGTTAACAGGTGTGAAATTGATTGTAACTACTGCATAAATATAAACGTGTGTGTATATCACCAATGTAGAACGCACACAAATATTGTAATCTTAATTCATCAATGACTTCTCATCATATTTCATATAAAATGATTCAATGGATATTTCTTCTAAAGCCTCGCTTGTTTTCCTTCAGTGATATGCTACAAATGTATGCGCTCATCATGTTTACATCCGCTTAACATTTGCGGTTGAAAAACTGGAAAATGACTAAGTAGTCTTAATAATGGAGTGGAAATCAATATCCCAGCGTTGTCCCACGCGTTCTGGCAGATTTCATTTCCTTGAAGATGACGATAACATCGTTTGTTTACATTGGCAGAGACGGACGACACTTTCCCTCCAGGTCTACCCAAAACACTGACACAGTGAGTGTGTGCGAGAGAAAGCTCACGGAAAGATTTTACTTGTCACCTCGGCTTCCTGTTGGGGGAAAGCACCAGCGCGCAGGCGGTTGTGCACCTCTTCCCGCTCACGGGCTTCGCCTACCATTTCAAAGAGGTCCGGCTCTGTTTATCAATCGCTTGTTTGTCCCTTTGAGCTGCGAGGCTTTGCTGAATGAAAGGAAGCAGCTCTGCGGTCTTCTCTCTGGCCTATGGGTGCTCTCTGAAGTGCCAGCCTGCCTGCGGATGAAGGTTGACTCTGGGCCGCGGGGAATAACCTGATGATGGATCTTCATTCATACCTATAAATACACTTATCAGAAATTGCAAGTTGGTTACAGAATGATGCAGCCTGTTTTGGAAAGCAGATCAAGCCACAAGACTCTTGTGCTGGAATGACTGGACCGCACTGTAATACATGAGACCTGACTGTGTTATTACACCTGTATAACACATGAAATTACATGTAATAACAGATGACAAATGCTTCAAAAATGCTAGATCAGATACTCTGGATCTACAGTAGTAGATTAGATACTAATTAATATAGTACTTCACAAAGATGCATTAGATTGATCTAAAGTGACAGTAGAGACATTTATAATGTTTAATAATATGTCCCAATGTTACTGTTTTTTATCACTGTATTTTTGATCAGATTAATAAGAGACTACATTTTAAAACACACACACACACACACACACATAAACCTCTAAACAACAACAACAACAACAACAACAAAAAAACTTTGAACAACAGTGTATATGTTAAGATTACTGCAAAATGGTCAAATATAACTAAATAAGATTTCAAGAACAAACTGTAATAAAAATGTTAAGAAATTAAAACAATGTCAACTCTAGTATTCTAGTGTATTTTCACATGTATATATTGACTTGATTTGTTTAGCCATTTACATTGATGAAGCAGATAAAGTGGAGATTGTCTATCTATAAAGCCTTTCAGTACTGTTATTTAAAAATATGCCCCATAAAATAATCAAAGAAAAACAATGACATTTATCACTGTATATTAATTACAATGACGCAATCATCAGAGATGAACCAGTCAAAAAGAGTTAAATAACAGTTGCATCATTTGAATTTATATATTTTTTTCGATTTAATTGTTAATTGTGGGTCACATGATGGGTCAGACTGCTGACAATAAAATAAAATAAAAGCAATGATTGTGTTATTTTATTGTGCTGTTTTCAGTCTTGTTCTAGGAGCCTATACATTGTGATATGTGGTCCCATTTACAGCACTGTTAATCTAGATTTGCTCATCTGGAAAAAAATTGTGTCTGTATCAAACTGATCCAATCCCATGTTGTTTTGAAAAACTACACAAATATATTATGGACTGCCCAATTATGGATGGCAAAATATGGGCTTTTTTTCTGTTAAGCATTATCACTAGATTTGACCCTTACAATCACTTTCGTTAGTGAAACATGATGTAATGCGGTTAATTTAGTCCTGTTAATAACAATTGAAAACAGTTCATTTAGATGACATGAAACACATTTCAGTTACCCTTTTTTTTCTTACCAAAAATACCTTTCTAGATTCTATTCTGTTCTATTTTAATGAGTGCACAGCAAGTCAAGTGTCAATAGAAACAGGAGACACACTGTCATAATGCAAGAGGATATTTTGTGGTCTCTTGTTGTTGATAAGTAGCTGTTGTTACAGAAATGTAAAGGCACTAATTGTTGAGTGATGAATCATTTTCAGTAAATGTGAATGTGCATTTGAGAGAAAACTCTAGGCTAGTAACCGGGTTATCAGGCTTGTGGGTGGGGGAGGCACATGTCTTCCCAAATGTCAATAAAGCCAAGTCAACATGTGTAGTACATTACTGTACATTCTCCTCTCTCTCCCTATCTCTCCCTTTTCGTTCTGTCAATATCATAGCATTAATGAGGCTTTGACTATTTCACATGCATAGAGACGATGCATCTGAGGCAATGACTCAAAGTCTTTACTCGAACAGAAAGACACACGCACAGCATTTAGTTTTGTCAGAGGCCAAAACTGAATTTTTGTGGTTTTAACATTTGAACAAATGCTGTCTGTGGACAGGAACAATGGATGGAGAATTCCAGTCAGGAATATTTCAAGAATCTGACTTTGATTTATGACTCAGTTTCAAAAATGAAAAAGAGCTGAAAATGTACTTACTCTCAGGTCATCCAAGATGATGAGTTGATGAGTTTATTTCTTCCTCAGATTGGGAGAAATTTAGCATTGCATCACTTGCTCATTAATGGATCCTCTGCATACTCACAAGTTCAGTATGGAGTACATCAAGGCTCAGTACTTGGGCCCTTACTTTTTAAACTTACATGTTACATATGGGAGATATCATCAGGAAACAAAGTGTTCCTGGTCACTGTTATGGTTATGATTTTTAGCTCTATATTTCTTCATGGCCCGGTGAAACGTACCAAGTGGAATAACTGAATAGATAGTCGATATAAAAACCTGGACGATGAGTAATTTCTTACTGCTAAATTCTGAAGAAACAGAGGCGTTAATTATCGAACCTAAAACCTCTGCAAGTAAAAATCTAGAACACTGTCTCACATTTTGTTGCTGCTCTGTCAATTCTTCGTCATCAGTTAGGAACCTCGGTGTGCTATTTGATCGCAATCTTTCCTTAGAAAGCCACGTTTCTAGCATTTGTAAAACTGCATTTTTCCATCTCAAAAATATATCTAAATTATGGCCTATGCTCTCAATGTCAAATGCAGAAATGTTAATCCATGCATTTATGACCTCAAGGTTAGATTATTGTAATGCTTTATTGGGTGTTTGTTCTGCACGCTTAGTAAACAAACTACAGCTAGTCCAAAATGCAGCAGCAAGAGTTCTTACTAGAACCAGGAAGTATGACCATATTACCCCGGTCCTGTCAACACTGCACTGGCACCCTATCAAGCATCATATAGATTTTAAAATATTGCTTATTACTTATAAACCCCTGAATGGTTTAGCACCTCAGTATTTGAATGAGCTCCTTTTACATTATAATCCTCTACGTCCGCTACGTTCTCAAAACTCAGGCAATTTGATAATACCTAGAATATCAAAATCAACTGTGGGCGGCAGATCCTTTTCCTATTTGGCGCCTAAACTCTGGAATAACCTACCTAACATTGTTCGGGAGGCAGACACACTCTTGCAGTTTAAATCTAGATTTAAGACCCATTTCTAGACTATCTATCATCCAGCAGTTTAAACTTTGACTACCAACTCTTTAAAATACATCTAAACAGCACAGCAAAACTATTATGATAAAAAGTATTGAAAAGATGAAAGAGATATTCTTGGTACACGCATCACCATTTAAATCATAAAAAGGCCACTGGTGTAAGGCCACTGAGCCAGAGCATGCACATACAATATCAATATTTAGAACACTGGAAAGAACATAAAACCATTAGAAACACATATGAGATTTACTCACATTTTTATGCTGATAATACAATTTGTAAAGAAAAATTTGCATTAAACAGGGAAGTTTTTTGGGGGGAAAGTTCTTCAAAAGAACACACACACTTGAATAAGCTGCTCTATCAGCATCATCCTGAACCGAATGGAACAAGTTTTACACTGTCCCCAACACACTTTTCAACAGTAACTACTGCAGGAGAGACTGCACGCCTCTCTGTACTGAAGTAAATGGGAGTGGGTGTGTTTTTGGAGTTTTCTATGCACAGTTTGATTTGACGAGAGTCACGAGATCAAATACTCTCTCTATCCAATCAAGATGATGGATAAAAATAAAATTAAAACAAGCATGTAACGACCCTAAACACAGTAAAAGTACTGATACATCACTTAAATGTACTCGAGTAAAAGTAAAAGTTCACCAATTTAAACTACTCAAAAATGTCTCATAAAACAATTTCTGAAAAAAAATGACTTAATTACAGTTAGGGCCGGACTTAACCAATGAGCGAGGCAAGCAGCCGCTTAGGGCCTCGGGGAATCAAGGGCCCATCTGATCTTGGCAAAACATATTGGGCACACGCTCCAGTGTGTTTCTGTGTTCTGGAAAGCGTCAAATGTTCACTCACCGCTCAGAATGAGTTTTTGTTAAGTACTGAGTTCTGCAAGCTGACGAATCCTCTCTTTATAACAACATGTAGATATGATGTAAACGAGAGACTGATTATCCAATGCAGACAGCTTCACTGATTAACAGAACATCACGAGATCGCAATGAACTGAAGTGAGTGACAGCTTTAGTGATTATATAGTGGGAGCGCTCTATGCACATTTTCTATGCTATAAAATCCTGTCTGACTGTCTCAGAACGGATATATTAACCTCAGAATAGAAAGCGTCTTGTTTTGTGTCATGATTTTATTTGTCTTGATGTTTCAAAATGACTCGCTTGTGTGCTTTTCCTACTGTGCACTCAAACAAATGCATGAATGCTAATAATAGATTACATTTTCTATGTGTTTCTTGGCAAACCGTAACGTATGCCTAAAGAACACATAAAATACAGCACATGTTGCATCCGATTATTTTATGGCATTTAATTCCTTTTTGTAAAAAGATTGAAGAAGGTTACAATTCACTAAATGGACAAGTGCAAGCATTTCTTCTTTTGTGATCCACAAAATTACTAATTATTTTACTTAAGTTGTGAAGGTGTAAATAAACTATATGAGAGAGAGAGAGAGAGAGAGAGAGAGAGAGAGGGAGAGAGGGAGCAATAAAAATAAGGGTTAGGCTTAAAATAGCACATAGTTATTATGTTGGGGTCTAAGTCGTCCCCTGATTACAGTAATGTGAGTATTTGTAATTTGTTACTTCACACCCCTGCATCCTGTAAAAGAGCGTTACATAACACTCAGTTTCTGCCAATCTCATGTTAATCTTGAGTACCTATAGAGTAATACATCCTTCATATCTCAGAAGAGTCTTTAGGTCTTGCTAAAGCTTGATTTTTAGCAGACAGAAGATGGACAGAAACTGCTGATCTGCTCTGTAGAAACTTCCCAGTTGAGATATATCTAGTTGTCCTACATCTTTATCTGCACATTAAGTCTAATCGTCTTCAATGACAGCTCACTACCACAATTTTCAATCAGAAATTGCTTGTATATTTCACAAATAATTACAAAGAAACACCAAGTAAAACATTTAAATGTTACATTTTGAAGTATAAAAACTGAACTGGTATTTTCTGGTAAACCACAATCCAGTAATCTTTACTGAGTGGAGTTGAGCACGTCATGTTGTCATAGAAGAAATGAAAGTGTGTTCAACAAAAAGAAAGAGAAAGAGAGAGAGAGAGAGAGAGAGAGAGAGAGAGAGAGAGAGAGAGAGAGAGAGGCGAAGAAGGCCAGAACGGTTCGTAACCAAATTCCTTTCTTGGAAAATCATACAGCATTAATGCTTGCAGATTAGGAAAATGGCTTCACTCCTTTAAAACTAAATCCTTGTTTATTTCTCATGTCATCACAGCAAAACCTAGAGGGGAAAAGACCTGTTTATGATTGCCATTCCTCAAGCTAGTGTAGTGTCATCAACCTCATCAACATAATTCAACACATCCATCAAACTCAAGTTTCAAATACACTGCCTGGCCAAAAAAAGTAGCTGTTTGGATTTAAATAAGCAAATACTGAAGAGTCTGGGATTGGACAATGACAAGATTCATTGAGCTTGTGAAAAGTAGTTCAGGTAGCAAGAGGAGTCATTTTAACCCTACTGAAAGTGTGCGGGGTGTGCTGGAGTCGACTTTCCCATTGTCAGTACAAGATCTCAGCCAAAAAATAAAGCCACTTTTAACAAAAAGAAATGTTGTGATGTTGCATAAGGTTGTCAGAAAAATGCCACAACAAATGCACAAGCTAAAGGTGGTCCAATTATAGTTTTTTACAATCACTTTGTTACTATTTTCAGAAC
>NC_081766.1:34348111-34375611 GCF_963082965.1 Carassius carassius
TTTAAGTCTGTGTGAGTTTTGTTGCATAAAACAAGTCCTCTGTATAACCTTGATAGTTTCTTTTGAAAAACTAACCTGTTTTGCCTCTCATTTGAATTTTTGACTCTTGGGATTGACTTGCATGCAAAGGTTAAACAGCAGGAGAGTATAAGAACAATTTCCATCAAGAACGTCTGCGTGTATCTTAACAGTATTTGGGGACGTCCTAGCTGAATTATGTAATCAGTGAGAATTTGTAAGGAACAAACCACAGCTATGATAGGGTTAATCCCTAATATTTAACAAGTTATTTGACCTGCTCATGGTAGTGCAGCCTTAAAATCAACCCCTTTACTTCTAGACACTTGTACCTCATCTTTAAGAGCTTCTTCTGAGAATGACCAAAGAGTCATGGGAGTGATTTTTTGTGGCACTGAGAAAGTTTCTTTGAAATGCTTTGTTTCGATTATTTGTTAATACAGGCTACAGACGTGGGCTTCAGTTCGGAGTGGGTTGATGACGCAGACATGAAGAGCGATCATGAGTGCCGTCTCTAGTGGAACCATTCAAGCCTGACAGAGAGAGAGAGAGAGAGAGAGAGAGAGGCAGATGGAACCAGGATCTCCCCTCTGCCTTTTAACAGCATCTCAGCCAATGACATTTATACTTCCCCGACATGTGAGACTAAACACTTTTAGTTTAGATAGAAGATTCAGGATGTTAAAATTCAAGACTTCTCTAAATCATACTCAGGATTTATCCATAAAGAATTGGTTGGAGTTAAAGAAAAAGACAGAAAGAAAGAAAGAAAGAAAGAAAGAAAGAAAGAAAGAAAGAAAGAGCCAAGAAAAGAAAAGTCTCTGGTTAAAATAAAGAAAACTCTATATTTGGTTCAGAAATGAGAGGGAAAAAAAAGGAAAATTGTTTCAGAAGCAAGCAAATTATTACATTTTGGTAAAAGATTATGAGTGTGTGTGTGTGTGTGTGTGTGTGTGTGTGTGTGTGTGTGTGTGTGTGTGTGTGTGTGTGTGTGTGTGTGTGTGTGTGTGCGTGTGCGTGCGTGTGTGTGTATGTGTGTGTATGTGTGTGTGCTGTGACGAGCGTCCCGAGTCCACATCAGCATTGCCCTGGTAACTCACGAGGAGCACCGGCTCAAAGCTCGTCGTCATCGACGATGAGAAGCGATCAGAATGCAGAACCCTGCCACCGTGGCCGAGCTCGTTGAGGTAGTGGAGCTGGCGGATGCTGCCCAACATCAGGATGCTGGACGAAGGACGAATCGATGCCCACAGCAGACCCTGCATCTCCCACACGGAAGTGGCTTGCGGGCTGTTTTGAACATCACGACCTGCCCCGAGGGGCACCGGAGGCAGAGGTGAAAATTAGCGGCCGCCCGTCCCCAGCTCTTTTAGACTCTGGCAGCGCGGTTAGACTCTGAAGACAAGCGTGACTGGGACCTCATGCTCCCCTACGTGTTGTTTGCAATTCGGGAAGGTCATTAGGCGTCAACTGGCTTAACCCCCTTTGAGCTGCTGTTCGGGCGCCAACCCCGAGGGCTGTTGGATGTCACCAAGGAAGCGTGGGAACCTGTGCCCCACCGCTCAGTCATTGAGCACATCAAAGCGATGAGGGATAGGATCGACCGGGTCATGCCACTAGTCCGGGAGCACCTCGCCAAGGCCCAACAAGCACAGCAACGGCAGTACAACCGAGCCGCCCAGCCTCGTGAGTTCCAGCCTGGAGACCGGGTAATGGTCCTTGTCCCCAATTCTGTTTGTAAATTCCTGGCCAGCTGGCAGGGCCCGTATACTGTCACCGAAAAAGTTGGGCCAGTCACATACAGTGTCCACCACCCGGGGCGGCGAAAAGTGGACCAACTCTATCATATTAACCTGCTCAAGAAGTGGATAGGGACAAGAGACCAGCTAGCTGCCCTCGCCACCATAGACCCGGTCGTAGTGGACATAAACCCACAGCTATCGGCGGCCCAAAAAACGGAGCTGCAGCACCTGGTCGGTCAGTTCCCAGATGTGTTCTCTTTGGTCCCCGGGCAGATGCACATCGTCCAGCACGAAATCCACACACCAGCCGGAGTCATTGTCCGGCAATGGCTCTACCGAGTCCCAGAGGCTCATCGGCAGGCTATTGAAGAAGAGATCCAACAGATGCTGAAGGTAGGGGTAATTGAGCCATCGAACAACCCTTGGTTCAGCCCTATCGTCATGGTACCCAAGCCAGATGGAACCCTCCGCTTTTGCAATGACTTCGGCTGCCTGAATGAAGTCTCGGCATTCGACGGATACCCGATGCCTTGGGTGGATGAACTCCTTGACTACCTGGGAAGGGCCCGGTACATCTCCACGCTGGACCTAACTAAAGGATACTGGCAAGTGCCCGTCTCCGAGTCGGCCAAACCCAAAACGGCCTTCAGCACCCCCAGTGGGCACTGACAGTACCGGACCCTTCCCTTCGGCCTGCATGGGGCTCCAGGCACATTCCAGCGCATGATGGACATCTTGCTGTGGACCCACCAGTCATACACTGCGGCATACCTGGACAATGTGGTCATCCACTCCGAGCGCTGGGTAGATCATCTGGACAGTCTGCGGAGGGTGCCGGATCTGCGTAGGGTTGGGCTCACTGCCAACCTCCAGAAATGTCACCTGGGCCTGACCGAGGCAAAGTACCTGGGCTTCCAGGTTGGAAGGGGCCTCATCCGACCCCAAGAAAAAAAAGTTGAGGTGGTGCGATCCGCACCGAAGCCCAGCATGAAATTCCAGGCATGAACTTTTTTGGGGTTGGCAAGATACTATCGCTGTTTTATCCCTAACTTCTCTTCCTTAGCCACCCCCCTAACAGACCTGACCAGGAAGGGGCAGCCAGAAAACGTGTGCTGGACACCTGAAGCGGAGGAGGCAGTAAAAAAAGGTGAAGATGGTGCTCACCTAGGAGCCGGTCCTGCGAGTCCCGGACTTCAGCTGCCCCTTCCTGCTGCAAACGGATGCTTCTGACATAGGACTGGGGGCCATCTTGTCCCAAGTTCAGGAGGGTGAGGAGCATCCCGTCCTGTATATCAGCAGAAAGTTGACCCCGGCCGAGAAGAACTACGCCACCATCGAGAAGGAAGCTCTGGCCATCAAGTGGGCAGTCCTGGAGCTGCGCTATTACCTCCTACTTCCACTTTGACGTGCAACACCGGGCCGGAGCAGCCAACTCCAATGCAGACGTCCTTTCCTGGATCTGGTCAGCTTTTGCAGGTCTGCAGGTCTGGGGTCACTCCCCACCCACCCCTTATTTCACCCCTACAAACACCATATTTATCTGCCAGACCAGGACAAAACTTGGGGGGGGGGGGGGTTTGACGAGTGTCCCGAGTCCACATCAGCGTTGCCCTGGTAACTCACGAGGAGCACCGGCTCAAAGATCATCAAGGGCTGATCGCCCACACCTGCCCCTCATCGTGCGCAAAGACAGCGTGCGCAAAGACGGAGGGTGAGAAACCTCTCCATGAGCTCGCGACCTGACCTTACTGAACTGACCTGCGCTCTCTTCTCTTCCCCAGACAGCAGCGTGTGACCGTTCAGCACTGCCACGAGCACCCAGCGGATTCACCCGCACATGGACTCGATTGAGAGCAGAGCACCCCCGCACGCTAAAACATCGGCATCACCCATGTACCTCAGTACTTTTTAATAAAATCAACCCTCTGGGGCTTTCACCTGAGTTTTGCTGTTGTGTGTTCCTTCCACCCCGCCACAACGCATTTGTGTGTGTGCATGTGTGTGCTCGTTTGTGTGTGCGTGTGTGTGTGTTTGTGTGTGTGTGTGTGTGTGTATGTGTGTGTGTGTGTGCTCTTGTTTTTGTGACATATCAGGACACAACTCTGTATAATGACATGGATATGACACAGGTATTACAAGGAGAGGGTGACTTATGAGGACATCCCCATTTTTCAAAATGCTTATAAATCATACAGAATGAGTTTTTTTGAGAAAGTAAAAATGCCCAAAGTTTCCTGTGAGGGTTAGGGTTAGGTATAGAGTTGGTGTAGGGCCATAGAATATACAGTTTGTACAGTATAAAAACCTTTACGCATATGGGATGAACCCACTTTCATTCATTTTTCATTCATCCAATTATAAAAATGTGGGTAATGTTAGGGTAAAATTGGCTCAAGTTAAAAAATATAGACGTGAATCGTTACACTAAAGTTTTTTAGTTGGATGACCATTATTTTCAGTGTGCGTGTGTGTGTATACAGCTATACACTCATTTCATCCAGAAAAACATATTTTTAATGCAATTCTTTACAATTTCATAAGAGATGGTTTGTATGAAAATGTACAATTTGTATGAAAAAGGTAAGTATGAATTACCACAAAAAACAAAACACAAAAAAAAAATGTGAAAATGTACTGGTAATTTTATGGAAGTACATTATCAATTATTTTATGGACATTTCTGTTAACCATATAACACACCACAATTAAGTGCAAAAATCCAACTTCAGGTACAATACCTGTAAAAATCAATACAGAAAATTCCTTCATTTAAATGCAGTACATTGT
Organism: Carassius carassius; assembly: GCF_963082965.1. Lineage (NCBI taxonomy): Eukaryota > Metazoa > Chordata > Actinopteri > Cypriniformes > Cyprinidae > Carassius > Carassius carassius. The sequence goes on from NC_081766.1 coordinate 34,352,659, forward strand.
GCAGATTATTTTAATAGTGAAACCTTCCCAGAGAGCCGACTGTATGAATTCATCATGAACCATGCTGACACTGTGTTGATCATACACAATAAAGTGATGAGTGTTTATTAAGAAAGTAATCTGGACCGATTTCATTTAATACAGCAACTGTATATTTTAAATGTGAACGGTTAAACATTTGTACAGTATGACTCAAATCAGAAAGAAGAATAAACAATTAAAAGAATTAGCAAATGATGTTGATGCACACTACAGGAAGGTGCAGATGAATTTGTACTGTGTGTTTGTGTAGTAATCCAGTAGAACAGATATCTGAACATGCGCAGCCCCCCACCCGCTCCTCTCCGTCTCATTGTTTTTCTTGTGGGCTAGTCTTCCTGTGCACCTGTGAATCAGGCTTCCTGTGTCTTTCTCTCTGCACTCACACTGTCCCCTAAAACCACTCTGCTCTCGCTCAAGCGTAACTAAAAGACAACACGCTTAAACGCCTGCCATATCAAACACCATCATACACACTATATGCTTTCGCCAAGTGTGACCTGCCTAATTTTGTGGACCAAAATTTATTTTTTGAGACAAATTGCTGTTAGTCTTTACTTGTACAGAGAAAGCCAGGCATGTTTTGACAACTGAACCATCATTTTGTGCAAAAACAAAGTAGAGTTCACAAAAATGCATTCCCATGATTCCCTTTTGAGGACGAAATATTAAATTAATTTGTTCACAAAATGCATTTTGTGAATTGCTGGGAGGATTTTGTCCATGAAATGACAGTGGTGTGCTCAAGAGGAAAGATGAATCCGTCATTGAGGATAATTCAGAAAAGCTTGTGCATTGCATAGTGAGTTACACAGTTCAAATAGTGCCATCTGTTATAAAAGTATCACTAACTTAACAGGACTATCCGCTTCAAAAAGAGATTGTGGTCAGAGAACTGCTGTACGCAGATGCAGATCTTCACCAGAGCAGCTGCAGATTCTGCTCGTGATGTTTCTGGGCTCACAATCAGCTTGAAAAAAACTAAACAAATGGTGATCGAAAAGACTATATCACTTGCTGCCAACACAACACACATCATTTTCTGTTTAAAAATGTAGTTCTTGTAGTCGATGTGTAAAAGATCCCTTAACTTGGATCTACCGTGACCCGCAGTGCTACCCTGGATGATGAGATTTTAATCAGTTTGACAAATCACATGTGAAGGTATAAGCATCTGTCTGTTTGCAACACAGTAATAGTGTGTGAAGCATGGGTCGTAAGGCACTAAATGCTGGACTGCCGACAGCTGTCAAGAGAGTCAGGTAAGTGCCTTTCACACTAGATCGCTCGGGTCTGACATGGAGGGATAAAATCACAAATGGAGATCTGTTAACAGTGACAAAAAGTGAACCACTTTCCTCCCGCCTGAAACGTATTATATGGGCAGGTCATGTGACCAGAATGTTCTCTTGCTGCATTCCCCATGCAATTCTGCACAGTGTGCTCAAGAAGGACACCTGCACTGTTAGACGGCCTAAACTGAGGTGTAAAGATGTACTGAAAAGAGATCTGATAGATTTCAGTAAGCCATCCAACCCCCGGACCCAGAAAGCAAAAGAACGGCGTCTGAAATGCAACTTACAAACATGATCTATGCCATCAAGACACCTTTGTTTGTAACTGACTGTGTCAAAGCAGCTTTACAGAGTCAAACAGGAAAGTCATTTGTCAGTGATGCAAGAAGACAGTAACAGAGTCATTATTCCAGCTAGCGTCTAAGGCTTATTGTCATCCGCTCGCGACAGAAGCATGCCATTGTTGTAATTATTCCAAAATACAACATTTGTGTCAAGAAATTGCTCTTGTGCATTAAATTTAAGCAGGTCGCGCTAGCATGATGCTATCAAAACATTGCTCACGCATGCATTTCCTAAAAGCATCGCTGGCCAGTTACAGTATGGTCACACGGTTTATTGTCAATGTTTGTGTTTTCTGAATCCAATTTAATAAATAAATAAAAAATAAACTAAATAAAATAAAAAATGTTGCCAAACACCTATAGTCAATAGCACAATATTTAAAAAAAAATAAAAAGTAAAACACATAAATATTATACTTTGTGCACAACTTATAGGATTTTAAGGCTTTGACCTTTCTGGAAGACTATCCAAACAACATTTCAAGTCTTTACAGAAAATAAATAGGTTTATTAGAAAATACCTGTCTTTTAAATTCTTGTGAGAGTTATAAAAACCAAATAAGACATCCTTAAACACCAAAGAAAAATTGTCTGAGTTAGAAACACGTACACATATAGCTCTTTAAACTTATTAGTAATTAGATATTTGATAGGCAATTTAGAGAAATGATAAAATAAAAAGAGAGACCACCAACTTTAGAAAAACGTATAATGGGGAATAGATTCAGAATTATTCACAAATCGCTTCAACCAGTTTATTCTAAGCGTATTATTAAAGGAAGCGAAGTCCAGAAAATTACCCCCCCCCCCCCCCCCACATACATAATATTGTATAATAATGGGGCAGAGCAAGACTTTATAGGAAGAGGCTCACATTTATCTTAATTCAGAGATAGACCAGAAGCTTTAGAGAACATGTTAATAATCATCTATATTAATCTCTTGTAATTGACTATTCGACATAACACAAGCCACAAGTTGAGCAGCTGTATATACGTCGAACATCACATGACCAAACCCTGAAAACAGGTCTCAGCACTTTCGGAGAACAGCCGCATTAAATAATAGACCTTGAAGGGATCTTGAGTAAAACTGCTTCGTAGTTCTTTTTGGTGCTACACTCCAAAAAAAAAGAATCTGGGTTTTTCAACCAAACTTTGGGTCAAAAATGGACTAACCCAACTTTTGAGTTAAAAATTAAATGTAGAAATGTAACCCAACATAGTCCATATTTGCCCCAGACTTGGGTTGAAACAACCCAGCATTTTTTGGTGCAACTGACGGAGTCAAAATGACTTCTTGTTTTAACCAGAGAACACAAGCTGAGTCTGTTCATATATCAATGCTCATACAAATCTGCACAATTCTGAAAGCCAAGCAGAAGCAAACAATATACAGGACAAAACCAGGATCATACAAAAATATCTTTAATTGACTTAAGAAAAAAAAAAAAGCCCAGATTTGAAATAAAACAGACAAACCAACACAAAATACAATAAAAACGGTTCTGAGACAGAGAGGGAAACAAGAAATCTGAAAAAGTCTTTCTCTTCATGCCTCTTTCATTTACAAATCTGACATCATCACAGTTTTGTGGCAGTTACCTGCTATATTGCGTTCCCATCAGCACATGAACACACACACACACTCACACTCTCACACACACGTGTAAAAATAGGGGAGATGCAGATTTTGTCATGATTACATCTGAGACTTAAATCTTTACTTGTAGGCAGATTACAATCACACTCACACACACACATACACACAACCACACACACACACACACATACACACAACCACAAACTGTTTCTTAGTATTTAGCATTATATAACTTCTTGTCAGATGCCATTCAGAGAAATAATTACTTTGATTACATTCAAGATATCTATACAGCTATACAGTACATTCGGCTGTGCATATAGACACCTACATGCATACATTATAAATACTTACACAGCGCTGAGTTAGAAACAACGAGAAAAACAGAGAATTGTGTTAGAAAAGCAGAAGCAGTACAGACCGATAAAAGAACATCTATGTAACTATACATCAACTTATCAAAAATATTTGCCCCACTTACAAACAATTACTATAGGTGATGAGAAAAATAGTTGGATTGTAGTTTTATTTTTGGTTAGCTTCTTTACTTTGCATTCTTTTCTAATTGAATGCACCCTTTATCACTACGTATGATATTATCAGCTTGATTTGAGTGAAACGCTGAACTGAAATGAACTCAAGCTGACCGTTTTAGCATGTGGTTTGTGTTTTTCTTTCATGACAGCAGCAAAGAAGCTGACATAAACAAAAAACCATAAACAACAATCTCTCAACTGAGACATAATTCACCTGACACTATAAACAATTTCATAGAAAATGACTGCGTCCAATACTGTGTGGTGTCTGAAGAGCTGGAGGATTTCTTATGATGTGTAAGTGGCCACTTGGTCAGGTATCCGGTATCAAGTCTTCATTATGATGTCAGTGATCCTCCATTAGTCTCCTCTGTCTGTTCGAGCGGCTCATGTGAAGGCTGTTACTCCTGCAAGTTCTGGATGCTTCTCTGATACTCTTCTACAGGTAAAGCACCTTGACTCTGAAGCTCATATCCGCGCAGGTAGTGCCCGTTGGTCTGACCGGCAAAATACAGGAGCTGTCGGGCAAACATGGGCTCCACCTGCGAAAGCAGAGCGACACGATGAGACACGCCACTCACATTCCCCTGTTGGTGAACTTGTAGTGGATTACTGCACTGTGTGTGATATGCATCACACTGAGTTCATGCTCGTGCATCAGTCTCAAAAGCTAGAACTCTTACCTGAGCTGTGATCATTTTGCTCTGCCGTTGAGGGTCTGGAAACTCGTCTCCGAAACACAGCACCACCTGAGAGCGAGGCATGGGACGGCCGTGGTGAATGAAGCCCTGCAATTCTACAGAGAGATCAAACAATTAAAATACATTAACATTTTGCATGAAGGAAATGAAGCCCTTTAGGATAATTTTGCATCACTTTTAGTTTTTTTCCTCAACATTTCCATGCAAATTCTCAATGCATTTACTTTTTGTCATTTTGTATCAATGGTTCTCATTATATTTTGGCTATGAGAATAAATGTTTGTATTTAGTATGACTTCAGTAGGCAGTACACCTACAACAATCAAGATGTACCAATGCTTTTGCATTCAATACAATGCATTTGCATTGCACACAGATCATAATTCTTCCAACTACAGTACTGAGAATGAGATTTGCATTTGTGTTTGATGACATTATTTCTATATTAGCACTGGCAGATTTATATTTGATTCATAATTCTAAAGATAAAGTGGTGTGAGAGTTTTTAAAATCGCTGATGGGTTTTAATGTCAAACTCTTCCCATCAAAGACAAAAAAAAACTCCCGATGAGCAATAATGTGAACACAAGACCCCTCATAAACTGATGACTAGCAGAGAGCTGCAATGCAAATGAGCTTCAGCAGGTGCTGACGGATGGAGAGTGTGTTCATGTGTGTGATCAGAGGCTCAGGAGCTCGCTGGAAAATCCCACAGTGTCAAACACAAGAGACGTGTGACGTTAGAGACATGTGGCAAACCACACACACAGCCTAATGAACACGCGATCAGGTGAAGTGACAGGCTTTCCCTGATCCCACAAAAGAGCTGTGTCTACAGCTGATAAAGTTCAGTCATCATAGAGTCTGTCAATCATTCTCATGCTCGCTCTTGATTAAACGGTTGCATTAAACTGAATGTGTCAGCTTAGATAATAATAGTTTTATGAACAATTTACAAAGGTAAGCGTGACTCATGCATGAATCCCAATGGTTTCATGAAGGATTTACACTGAACTTCATTTCATAAAAAACTCTTGATCTGTGGAAGCATCTCCAATCCAAAACCCAAAGGACAAAAAATACATGTGAAGCTCAATTAAACATATTTCCGACATCTTAAATATTTAACATTCATGTAGCAAACTATATTTTAAAAATACATGCAAATGTGGATGGAATTAGCCTATATCAAAGATAAAGATTTTGTTTAATATATATATATATATATTTATAGTGTTTTTGTTAAGTGCTGAATTTTATTCCAATGTTGTATATGTTTAGATATGTTATACACAACAAATAATGTTTTTCTTCAAATGTGACATATATCAATGTTTTTTCATGTATTTCAATACAAGAAAATTAGTGCTGATAAACAATTAATCACATCAAAATAAAGGTTTACATGATATATGTGTGTGCACTGTTTATATTTATCATGTACATATAAATACACACTCATGCATGCATATATTTAAGAAAAAATATGCTATGTTTATATATTATATATATATATATATATATATATATATATATATATATATATATATATATATATATATATATATAATTATTATATATTTAAATTAATATATATTTATATTTTTAAAATATGTTTAAAATATATATTGGCCGAAAATATATTCACTTCTATATATTCTGAAACATATTACAGCAAATATATTTAAAATGTATTTATTTTTTCTGCTGTACGGGAAAAGCCCGTGATTCTGTTCAAAAGTTCTAATTAAAGGGATACTACATCACAAAATGAACATTTTGTCATTAATCACTTAAACTTCGTTCGTCTTCAGAACACAATTTAAGATATTTTGGATGAAAACCGGGAGGTTGTGACTGTCCCATAGACTGACAAATAAATAACAGTGTCAAGGTCCAGGAAACTATAAGAAAGCATCGTTAGAATAGTCCATCTGCCATCAGTGATTCAACCGTAACGTTATGAAGCGACGACAATCCTCTCCTCTGTGTCTCTCCAAATCAGCGTAAACTTTTTGACAACTCTGAGCTGTTCGCAGATGGCATACACTCTTCTGTATCAGCCGCGCCAAAAGGATGTGTTTTTTTTAATGTGTATTCATGCTTGGGCGACACTGTTATTTACTTGGCAGTCTATGGGACAGTCTCAAGCCTCCTGGGTTTCATCCCAAATATCTAAAATTGTGTTCAGAAGACGAAAGAAACTTTTACATGTTTGGAACGACATGGGGGTAAATGATTAATGACAACATTTTGCGGTGGAGTAACCCTTTAAGTTAATTAAACAGATTTACAGACGAAACAGTCATGTGACTCAAAATCTACCATGAACTGAAGCCGGAGGCTGTAAATCAGCACTGTCTAGTCGCTGGAATCTCTGACCTGAGAGGAACTGCTGCGTGTCCATCAGTTTGCAGGTCTGCTCTTTCTCCAGCTTGTTGGGTTTGTCAGCGTACGGGGCCAGAGGACCCTCCCAGTACACCCTCCCCTGACACAGACGCTTGGCGTAGAGCCCGTCCGGAGCCAGCCACAGCAGCACGCCGCGCTCCAGCACATTCGGCAGCTTCTCGGCCCCGCGCCGCTGAGACTGAGGGTACGGGAAGGGCAAGAGCACAGGCTCGGCCCCGCCATACAGCCGCTCCTCGGGGCCCGGAGACGAGGGAGACGAAGGAGATCCTGGAGACGAAGAGGAGGAGATTCGACAGCCTTCGGGACGGCTGGTGGTCACCTCCTTCACCAGAGACTCACGATAATACAGAGACACGTGCAGACGGCAGTCTGAGGAACACACAACAGAAGACTGCACTTCACAAGATCATCTTTAGCCTGCTCTCAACAGCACTGTTGATCACATCTTCAACAGTGTAATTAGACTACTGTACTGTTTATTAGTAATTACAGTTAAACAATACAAGGACAGACATGACACCGTGCATCTCATTCTATTAAATAAATCATAAAGAATTGCACAAATTAGAGGGTTACAATTAAATTAAATGTTGATGTTCAATCCACTGTTCTATATAGAATTGTACAGTTTTTAATGCAATAATGTCAGAAGTAACTAATTCAGTTACAGAAAAGAATTAGGGGTAAACACTTACTTTACTTTTTCAGTAAATAGTTTGTAATGTATTACACCCAACACAGCGCAATAGCAAATAATCTAACCAGAGTAGACTTTTATCATCCAGATCACTTTTCATCGCTTTATTACGATCGTTCGTGTCCGTGGAGCAAACGTTACATGCAACGGTCAGGTTTATTACATTTAACTAAAACCATAAAAACTGTTGTTACTTCAAATCAAATAAATGTTAACTGAAACTAAATCTCGATCCAGCTGCCAAGACAACATTTCATCACCATCTTCATGTAGTTTAACGTAGTGTAATAACTAAATCAGAAACAGAAATGATATAAACTAAACAGACTCATTCAAAACGAAATAAGACAAAAACACAGAAGGAAATATCTCAAACGAACTCAAATGAAAGCCTGAGCAGAAGTGGTGATGGTATGTGAGTGGTGTCGGTGTACCTGAGATGGCCATGGCTTCGGCTGATCTTATATTGGGGTCCATCGCCACTGGATGGCTTTCTGTGGGCGAATATGTGTAGAAGGAGCCAGATATCTGATATCCTGAAAGAGTACAGGCATTCAGATTATCTGACTAACCGCTAAATCAAAAATACAATATGATAAAGGAGCATATAGTAAAATAAAGTAATCGTCTTTCCACTTCTATGATTGTAAGAGTCAGAGTCGAGACCAGACCCAGGCCTAAATCCAGACACAAAACTTTTTAACCTTCATTTTAAAATCAGAGGAAATTTTTATGGTGGTAAAGTCAACAAAAAAACCTGTAATTGTAATGATTGTGATTGGTTCGTTTAGATCTGGAAAAAGACTATATTCTGAGACTTGTATTTAGCAAAGGTTAATGAAGGGACTAACTGTGAGCAGAACAAAGTGTGTTCTGTGACTCATATTCGTTGGTACCCCTTGAGTGAGAAGTGCCATTAATAAACGCGCATAAATACAGACAGGCTGTGCCTTAAATGAAGGATTTCCTCTTTTTTGTTTAAAGTCATCTCATGTTGCTCGCCTTTGATAAACGCTCTTACAAGAACAAGTGAGAGCATCTATGACCAAGAATAGCTTCTCTGAAAATAATATCCTAAGTATGGTACACAGCCTTAAATTATGGCCTGTAATGGTTTTGGGTTACTCAAGTTCTCCCATGTATTGGCTGAGACCCGTCCTGTCCCGTGTGGAGAGGAATCAGGAGACAGTTCAGAGACAGACGCACTTCCTTCAACCTGAGGATCATTCATTTCACTTTCGGTGTGAAAGGGCCTTTACAGTTGCCAAAAGTATAATTAACGCAAAAAAAACATAATGCATTACTTTCCTTAAAAAGCAAGTATGGAGTTACGTAATATTCTAATGCATTTTTTTTCTGTAACTTTCCCCAACACTGCATTAGACACATAGCTGTTTGACAGACGTGAGGACATGGTCTGATTGTAGTTAGTGCGCTCAGAACTGGACTCAGGAGCGTGTACCGTTGTCACAGGCCGATGGGTGCCAGGGTAAGGAGCGTGTGGGTGGATACGGACACTGGCCGTACGGTAACTCTGCGTGAGGAGCCTGAGGATGAGACTGATCGCCGCTGTATTCCCTCCAGTCTCGTCTCTCCTGGGGCAGCATGTAACCTGCCATCTGCACAGAGACAGAGGACACTGGGCTTTATCACTGACCGCCCAGAGAAGAAGAAGAAGAAGAAGAAGAAGAAGAAGAAGAAGAAGAAGAAGAAGAAGAAGAAGAAGAAGAAGAAGAAGCAGCTCACCAGCTAGGGCCCATTAGGGTTCCTAACTAGTGTAACCATTCACTGGTTAACCTGCTTCACCAGATCAGCCATAAACAGTCCGGCTGATTGTGCACTTTTAGTAGAGATAAATAAACTAGAACTAAAATCACATTCATATTTTAAAAACTTTCATTAAAATAACTCATTTTGTTTAACTTGATGCACTCAAATAACTATAACTAAAATGCAATAAAAATGAATACACAACCATTAAATAAACCTTTAACTAAACTAAAAGAATGAGAACAAAAAATATATATATATATAAAAAATTAATCATACATAATTAAAAGAAAATAACTAAAATAACACTGCAATATATATATATCGTGTGTGTGTGTGTGTGTGTGTGTGTGTGTATATAGATATATAGATATATATACACACACACACAGTTTGATGCACTAGATATATATAACTTACTTAACTTTAGAATAGAGTTTATAGTAAAAAATCTATATTTGCATATAAAAAAACCTAATAAAACAAACAAAAAAATTACATTGACACATTACATTAAACTTTAAGCAAAATAAAAATGATAAAAAGAAAATATAAAAATAAAAAATAATGAAAAATGTTAATAAAAACTATAAAAGTATTTTGAAACTACAATAACACTGTCTCACACTGAAAGTATCTGCTAGGAACAAGTTGCAAATGTTAAAGTACTAGATAGAAATGCAATGCTAACTGGACGTCTCCCACGGAAATTAAGATTTGTACAAAAATAAAGAATATGAAATAAATAATAATGTGCCACAGCAAAGGTAACACATCTCACCTGAGACTGGAGAGGAGGATATGGGGAATGCATAGAATAACTGACAGGAGGAACATGTGCTGCGCTGTCCTCCATACTGCTGGACTTAGAGCCTAAATACAACAACAAAACTATTCATATACGGGACGTATAGAACTGCACAAGAATAATTATCAATCTCTGGCTCCAAAGCATGCAAAAAAGTAAAATAAATAAATAAATATCCACACTGTCTGATTATTTGGTTTATGACAAGCACAGACTCGATAAGCTATTTGTTGCTGCTATCAGAGCACATTTCCATTCTTGAGGTCACTTGATTTTGGTCAAAGGTCAGTCCAAGGACAGCGATCAATATTTTTGATCAGTTTTCCGTACATTTTAGTGTCTATACCTGCTTCATCCTCAAAACTCGAAGACAATATTTCATTTGCACTCATTAGAGTTCAGTCCTTGCCTCCACTTCACAGGTAGTTCACAAGCACAAATTATAGCAACTATATTAAGGTGTGAAACTGTTATTCATATCATTTTTATGAAATGACTGAGACTCTTGAATGCTTTAGGGTCACACCAGAGGTCTTCATGGTCTTGGCCCAGCATCTCGAAGCACGAGCTCGTCTTATGCAAGGTCTGATGGGTGATTTGCGTTGCTTTACTGCTGTGCACTTGGTAACCGAAGCTCTCTATAAAAAGCTTGAGGGATTTTAGCACATGTAGTGGCTTCCTCTTAGCTTCCTGCTACACATACTGAGGGCAAGTAGCAATATTTAATGTGAATGCATAGCATGCCTCCACCTTTGTGTAGCATATTAGCTCTGTTCACAGCTCTTTTGTGTGCTTGCTTTACATTAAGAGTTGGAATGATGCAATGCATCAAACCTCAAGCAAAAACTGCACTGTTCCGAGATGTGACTTCCTACTAAATGTATATTTGTGGATTAGAAGGTAACCAATGCACAGGTCCAAAAGACCTTCCACTGATGCATGTTTTAATGCATTTAAATGCATTTCCAAAAATGGGAGTTACCTCTCTTGGCTCCTTCTGGTATTATCCTGTAGACCTTGTAAGGATCTGAGATGTCCAGCTGGCTTCTCTCCACCAGTTCATCAAAGTCATTGCTTTTGTTCAGGGCACAGCGGAGCCTCGTCTTCCACGTTGGAGGGTCTGGTTTGTCCAAGCCTTCTCTGTACTTGCCTTTGAACAGGGCCCAAGCCTACAAACCACAAGAGCGGCGTGAAGATGAGAAGAGATGAAGAGTGAGCGAGGAAGCAGGAGAACACGCTCACTTCTACCAACAGCTATGACACTCACAATACAGTTAAAGAAAGCCAAGCTATGATTCTTGTTAATAATGATGGTGATATTATTATTATTGTTGTTAATAAGTGTGCTATTATGTCATCAATAAAATACTGTTCAATGTGTCTCAATGACTGAGCTGTCATTGCTTGTGTTTCTACAACAACAGAATGCCAATCTATTAACATGCAAGGGTCTTTTTTCAGCTCAGCACAACACTAATGCATCTTCTCTGATAGGAAATTACTCCTGATAATTGATCCTACAGTAATGTGTCTTGATGTATTAACTATAGTCACAATGATACATATGCATTCATACAGTCGCCCCAAAATGTATTTGGAAACTTAAGCCACTTCAGAGGTGCATGAATGTAATCGCATCAGATAACACAATATCAAACCACGTGGTTACAAACAAGTTTTTCTCAGAACAAACTGCGCTTTTCTTTATCAGTTTACTCTGAATCAGTCGGCATTTCGACTGACAAGTCAAGTTCACACAGGTGTCCGACAGAGGAACCACAAGTGTGGTTGAGTAGAATAACTATGGTATTATCCACTCAGATTTTGCAACCACTTCTGGCTTCATTTTCAACACTAGAACTATTGTTTGATCAGTTTCGTCAAACGTCTATAGCTTGAAAAGCGCTGTGTTTATTTAAAGGCACTTGGTTTGATAAGACGACAGTCGTACACGTCTGAAGACACTCCATCACTGAAGAGTCCCCAGAGGTGCACCCTCCTCCTCGGTCACCTTGAAGAGCGCTGCGTCCTCGTCCCGGTTGTAGTCCTGTTTCCCCGCGTGCTTCCAGGGAATCCTGAAAATGGTTTTCTCGTCATTTTCCCAAACCAAGCCTTGATAGTCCCCGCTGTCAATCTGATCGATGAGCCACTGTCTAAGTTTGCCATTCCCACAACTGACAGACATGCTGCTGTCCCCATCTAAGTTCATGTCTGTGAGGGAGGGAGGGAGGCATGCGAGAGCAGGTGCACATGCAGTGAGCAGAAGAGTGATTCAGATCAGTTCATGCATGCACATTCCGCATTCATACACACTTTTATAGCAAGTTCTCAAAAGACAGAAAATGTTGCATGAAAATTATGCGTTCAAAGAATGAAGCTTTACATGCATTTTAAATGCAGACACATTTTGTAAAAGGAATAATGAGTAGCCTGTGTAAGGGTATTCGTAGCTTATAATGCATGAAGCATAAGCACTTTCAATAAATAAGCTGCATGCTTCTAAAAGTTTCTTTTCTTTAGCAGTCTGATTAAATCAAGTCTTATTCAGCTCAGTTGGTTGTCACACAGATCAAGGCTCTCGAGTCTTACCTTTGTGAATGCAGACAACTTGACTTCTCTTTCAAAGCCGACTGCTCAAGTCCTGTCAGAGGAAGGTGTTTCTATTCTTAAATAATGCGCGTTAGGTGGAGAGATGGGTGGAGCGTTACGTGGAAGCGTGTCTCTCCAGCACCATTGAGAGCTGAATGAAGACTTCAGAGAAACGCGGCAGAACCGCAAGAATAAACATCCAGCATACGGGAAATCCCTGCGAGACGCACACACACACACACCGTGGAACAAATATCTGTCGATAAAACATGCCAGAAAATCTCCCGGCGCTCGTCATCACTTATCCTTGTGTTTGATGTTTGTTGATTTTTGTTTGCTTTGAGGAAATTCACAGAACCGCACGGGGGTCCCTCGCTTCTTCCCATCAGAAGTGCTTTGAAATTCTACAGAACTTCTCGGGGTCCGTTTATCCCCCAAAATAATATAAGAAAACCGCTTATATATGAACTCGTCAAGTATTTGATATCAAGTAACTTCAAATCTGTTACCAATCCGTTTCAAGTGCAACAGTGATGAATATGCTGCCCCCTGCTGTCCGACAGAGAAATAACAGTGAAATACCATATTGAATTAACTAAATATTTCCATTTCTTTCTTTACGTTACGTTGACATTAAAACAGGTCCTCGGCTGATCCAGCGAGTGCTGAAGGGATAGTTCACCCCAAAAATATTTTCTGTAAACATGACATCTACATTTTAGAGGCATTTAGACATTTAGCAATACCACAGCAGAATACTAGGCTAACAATTAGTGTAATATAAGTATAATTTTTTTAATCCTCAGAAATTATTGAAAATTATTTATTGTCAGTAATAAAAAAAGAAAAGGACAAATACAAAAGAAAAAAAGATACAAATGGAACAAACAGTCCTTTGAGTTTGTTATGCATGTGTAAAGTATTCAACAGCCTAGTACAGAAACTGAATAAATGAATGTAAAATAAAACAGCATAGTCTTCACTGTAAGAATTACACTTCCTTTGTTTCTTATTAAAGCTACAAAAGTCCTTCGGTCAATAGCAATAAATGATTTTCTTTGTCTTTTGTTGTTTGATTAATATCAAGCATACAGTCTGCAGCAGGAATATTGGGCTGCTGTCACTTTAAGAGCTGCACTGGATCCATTTACTGCTTCACCTTTACGATCACTTATTGTAAATTGAACAAGAGTTTATCTGAATAATCACCAAGCGTCGCATTTTGACACTTTTTTGCATGTATTTGAGCGTTTAGGGGCGCACCTTAAGCTAAAAAATTAACTAAATCTTCTGTTTTCTGTTCTGTCTCTAACCACAGAAATCCTCCAGAGGAACAGTGCAAGTGCTCTTTCAAGTTTTTAAACATGAATATATCAAGCACGCCCCACTTTGCAAGTCAAGTTAGATGATCTTACTGATTTGCACGTGAAATTAAAAGCAAAATGCGCACTGCTGGAAAGGGGCGCATCTTGATTATTTCTTTAAGGAAAAGCAGAAAGTCAGAGACTATAGTAGTATAAATCAGTTTTTATAATACAACAAAATGTGAATTTCCCATGAACATCGCATCAGTAGCAAACATTAAAACCTTGAATATGTCTTATTTACAGAAAGTGTGCATAAGTTAATAAACAGTGCTGTGCCATTACAAACACTTTCAGCGTGTCGCATGAGCATCTTTCTAATCCCAGATGAGCGTCACAAGGACAGGTCAGGAATGGTCTGTCCGAGCTCTCAGCTGAACTCAAAGTCCTGGTTCTCGGCCGCAGAGGAGCTGGGAATCTGTGTCAGCAGGTCACGAACGTCCTCCTCATCACTGAAGGGGTTCTCCTTATACTCTTCCTTCAGCCACTCTCTGAACTGAACACAAATCCACAATTACAATCTGGAACATATTAACCCTATAAAGCCTACTGTATCATATTTGATACACACATTTCTAAGGCCTCTAATTTATCAACATGATTAAACTTGTTTAAAAACATGTTTCACACTCAATCTCCTCAAGTCTTCTGTCGTCTTATTGATAGTTTATAGTGTTTTATCCACTCAAAGCACTTTCAGTGTAATTGTACAAGCGTCCAGCTTCAGCTCGACTCACATCTTTCCTGATTTTGATCAAATAAAGGTCAGAATAACGTCAGAAATATCTCCAGATGAACTCTTACTGGACTGAAGCAGCTCAGCTTTACTATAATGTAGTCATAAAGGCTTGAGGAATCACCTGCTGTAGCTGGCTGCTCTCAAACTCCTGCAGCTGGTTCTGGAAGCCCACGTTTGGTGAAGCACACGGTCTGGCCACCTTCACCGCAGACAGAGCCTCCTGCCATCCCAGAGTGGTGACGGTCATGACGTACGCCACCACCAGCGTCACGCTACGAGACACGCCGGCCAGACTGGAGAACATCAGATCACAGCTCACATTCAGCAGATTTACTTTCGCTTGCCTTTAGAATAATTACAGGCGTTTGCTTATGATTGTTCATACTGTAGGTTAGTGATCAATACAAGCTCCTAACCCTTTGCATTCAACCTAGTTGTGGAACTCCAAGTCTGTAAAATACTACAGACTTATGTGTTTGAGAATGAACCGCTCTGCGCACAGCCGTGTTATAGTCTCTCATCAAACAGAGGCTTGTGTTTACTGTTGTTTTGGGAAGTTTAAAAATACCCACCCCCCCCCCCCCCCCCTTGACACCTAGTTATCAGCTGTTCACATGGTGACACTGGGCTCGATTAAGGGCTGGTATCTGGGTTGAGTGCACATTTTGCTTCCTCTTATGGTAGACTCATATATATATATAAATGCATGCAATCATATGCAAACCCAACCCTGTTTAATTTACAGTGTTGATTCAATAGCTGGAGTGCATACAGTACAAACCCTTGACTTACCAGTGAACCAGACAGCCCTCGCCTTTCAGTCGGGACTCATGCATGAATTTAATGCTCTTCTTAAAATGCTGAATTCTGCGGAGGGGAAAGAGACTGATTATGTCAACTTCATGCAATTCTTTAGAGAGAACCAATGTGAAGGATACTGCAATGAAATCTGTGGGAAGTCCCGTCCTGCTCCAAATGCTCCACCATCATCCCCATCCCAAAGAAACCCAAAATCACAGGACTTAATGACTACAGACCTGTGGCTTTAATGTCTGTGGTCATGAAGTTGTTTGAAAGACTGGTGTTGGCTTATCTAAAGGACATCACTCGAGTTTTATTGTCCCCCCTGCAGTTTGCTTTCCCAGCTCTCTGTTCCTAGCTTCATCTGTCAGTGGATCACCAGCTTTCAGACAGATAGACAACAGCTAGTAAGAATTGGCCAATTCAAATCCAATACCCGCACCATCAGCACTGGCGCCCCCCAGGGATATGTACTCTCCCCACTGCTCTTCTCCCTCTACACCAACAGCTGCACCTCTACTAAACCTCTGTCAAGCTCCTGAAGTTTGCAGACGACACTACAGTCATCGGCCTCATCTGAACAGAGACGAGTCTTCTGACAGACAAGAGGTTAAAGAGCTGGCTGTCTGGTGCAGTTATATCAACCTGGAGTTCAACACGCTCGAAACAGTGGAGACGATCGTGGACTTCAATACATAACACTATTTATACAAATATTTATTTAACACACCATGCTTCTTATTCACATTTCCCTGCTTTTGTCCATATCATACCTGTACACACAAATACCATATATACAGTATATTGTGTATTTTTTATTTTTACTATCTGTGTCTTGTCACTGTAATCTGCTTGTGCTGTGGAAGTTTCTGTCACCTAAACAAATTCCTCCTATGTGTAAACATACCTGGCAATAAAGCTCTTTCTGATTTTGATTCTGATAAAAATGTATGCCTTCAGCACAGTGGATATTTCTTTAAATGTTAATACTCTCAGACAGTAGCGGAGAAGCTAACAATGTATGCCAAGATTAAAAAAAGTCTGTGCAGCTGCCGTTAAACATGGAAGTGCAGGTCAAACTGACTTAATTAACATTTTGCATGCACATACACGCATCCCACAACAACGCTTGTCCATAACCCTAAATGAGAAATAATAATAATAATAATAATAAAATCCCAGTTAAATAAAACAAAACAAAAAAATTCTACTTTAACAAGTTTTTACAACAAATCGATTTTAGAGTTAATGTTATTAGTTTTAATATCTTGTTATCTAATGCATTAACATTCAGGCATTCAGTGTGGCTTAAAAGGATCGATCACCCAAAATATATTTTCTAGAATGTTTCTGAACAGTTTTTGTTTTTAATGCAAATGTCAACGTGTTCCAAATAAACTTCTGCCGTGTGAGAAAAAAAATAAACTAAATATCTGCATCACACAGATTTTGAACGACATGAGGATGAAAAAATAATGACAGAATATCCATTTTTAGGTTAAATATCCTGTTAATTGTGAAAAAACCTTTTGGGGCCACTGTAGTACAGTTTAAGTTTGATCTAGATTCTGTAGAGGGTTTTCTTCAGACTATGACGCTGACAGTGCCGTTCCTCCAGCGGTGGGAAGGTCGTAACCATAGCAGTAAACAGAGAATTACGAGACATCCTGTGTACATGATGTTTTCCAGATGCAGATTACTCACAGCAGCCGGTCGCTCTAGCTTTTACAACTTCAGTATTTACTGCCTTCGCAGTTCCTGTTAAAACTGTATTTAGGATTGATGCTGATACAAACAAGAGTGTATTGAATTGCTCAAAATATTTCAGTAGATTTTCAATTGGAGCCAGAATGAAATATCATTAAAACACTGGCTTAAATATGCAATTATTAATTAGCAATAATTATCTACTAGCAAAAGCCCAAAAATGAAAGTTAGGCAAGTTTGTAATTAAAGGGGTCATGAACTGCCTTCTTTTATTACTTTGTACTGTTCTCTGAGGTCCACTTGCAATGTTATCTAGATTTTTACAACAAAAACACATCCTAATTGAGAGGTATCAGGCTATTTTCTGACCTGTCTTGACCCCCTCATCAGAACGCTCTGTTTGAATAGGCGTGATTATAGACTCAGAAGTAAACGCCCACTGATGTGATTGGCTAACAGTTTGTTTGTTTGACAGTCTCCATCCTTCACAAATGGATGCTGCTGTGGTTTAAGTTAAAAACCCATAAATACTCAGTACATATCAAACAATCTGTAATAACAGACCAAGCATAAGTGAGCATCTATTAAAAACAGTTCCTCACAAAGACTGCGATGCTCGTTTTCCAACGCTCGGCACTGCATAGTGTCTTGTGGTCTTCTGGGCATTTTTATCATTTGGTTTATGCGTAGACCTGCGCTTGCCCCTCTCGTAATTTACACTACATTTGAGAATTTGTGGGCGGGGCTAAACGGGCAGTGCTGTAGAATCAGTGGGTGGGGCTAAGCGGGCAGTGATATAGACTCGGTGGGCGGGGCTTAACGGGCAGTGATGAAGACTCGGTGGGCGGGGCTAAACGGGCAGTGATGTAGACTCGGTGGGCGGGGCTAAACGGGCAGTGATATAGACTCGGTGGGCGGGGCTAAACGGGCAGTGATATAGACTCGGTGGGCGGGGCTTAACGGGCAGTGATGAAGACTCGGTGGGCGGGGCTTAACGGGCAGTGATGTAGCAGCAGGTGTTGATCTTCTGTGGAGGCGGAATTTAGCCACACATTCCACAAGCTGTCATTTTAACAGATTTGCTTCAATATAAGCTGTTTTTAGACAGGTATGAAATGTACAGGATGTTTTTATAGTACAATGACCTCGTATATGTCAAAAGATAAAGAGAATTTTTATTTCCCAGTTCATGACCCCTTTATGATAATCGAAATGATTACTACAGTTCGTAAAAAATAAAAAAAAAACCTTTCTAAAAGTTTCTATCATTTCAAGGCCTTTGAATGATTGGAGCAACTGAACTGCAATGGGTCTGGTCTCTTGTTTGGTAGACTCTTTTTTTTAGTTTATAAAGGTAAATCAGTTTAAAAAGCTAAATTAAATCGGTTCAATATATGAAGCGATTATGTCTCTTTAGAAGACTTGGAATAAGTTGCTTGATTCATACGGTGAGAAGTTATTTTTCAATGGGTCGGAACCACATGGGGGTAAGTAAATGATGACTGAATGTTTGCTTTTTTGGTAAACTATCCCATAACCTTTTGTGTGTAGATACAGCCCTTGTGATCTCCTTGTTTTTAGTCAGGTTTGTCCTCCTGTGGACGTTATGTTTCCTAGTTGTTTGCTCTTTTGTTAAAATATTATTAAAACACTACATCTGGATAATTTTCTCCCTCATCTCTGACCAAGAACAAGAGAAACACAAGAATTCACTGATTAACAAGAAACAGGTGCAAACAATCAGAGGACAGCCATAGTGGTTAAAGCTGATAAAGATTGGTAAGGAATGGTCTAAAACTATTGTTCCCAGGTTGCATAGATTTTCCCTGCAATTAGTATAATAGAAATAACTCTGGATAAAATTGTTACTTTTTTAAAAAGAGAAATTCCAAACTAAAATTCCAATACTTTTTGAAGAGCTTCGCAGGTCCACTTAGATCCAAAAATCTAAAGGGTGTTTGGATCCAAAGCTTTGACGAGTGCATCAAACACGGGTTTGGATTCAGCACCAGTGGCCAAGGATCTCGGGGGAATTTAAAACAAATGTGCTTTCTCCAAATGGACTCAATAACTCCTGGATTCTTTATTCATCTGGCCAGGTAAAAAACATTATGCCAGAAGTTATAGAATGTAATGAGTGATGAATGATTTATGTTTCAGCACTTCAGCGCATACTTGCATGTTCGTGTTAAGTGCGTTTTTGAGAAATACACATAGAAAAGGGAAAAAAATGTTGTAACCTAGCACTCAGGAATCCATCTTACAGATATGAGATCCATCAGGAATCCACTCGCTTCATTATGGTGTGTGTTCATGCAGAACATTTCTTCTTTTCTTTCACTTGACTTTTAAAGATTTTAGGACCTGAGAAGACCTCTACTTCATACTAATAAAAATAGATATTTTAAGAACTGAAAGGTTATTTGAAGAAGGGCAGAATGGTTATTCGATGGTGTCGCTGCGAAAACCCCTTTTGGTACCTGTATTTTTAAGAGTGCATATTCACTATAGATATTTCTAGGACTTTTATAGGTCTTAAAATACCAATTATAAAATCCCCTGATATTTACATGTTTTCCATAACTGGGGAAATAACATGTGCTACTGATCACTGACAATCTTGGGTTGACATCTTCCTGCTAAAACCTAATGGCTTGTGTGTGTGTGTGTGTGTAACTAAAATTGTTTCAAGAAATAACAAATTTTCGCCTTTCTATCTGCATATTCTCCTTGCAAGAACAAAAAACAAGATTTTTGGTTTGAAACTGTCCAGATAGTTGCAAGAAATCCAGAAATCTGACTGTGGTTTCTTTTAAGCATGCAGA
The DNA here is from genome assembly GCF_963082965.1 of Carassius carassius. Taxonomy (NCBI): domain Eukaryota; kingdom Metazoa; phylum Chordata; class Actinopteri; order Cypriniformes; family Cyprinidae; genus Carassius; species Carassius carassius. Next base: position 34,372,885 of record NC_081766.1, read on the forward strand.
GACAACAACACCACGGCAGGTACGGCGGCATTTCCTCCAGAACATCCATCCTTTTGACAGGACCAGGATGAGAAGGGCAGGGCTGGTCCAGTTTGGTTAAAGAGGGTCAGTTTCACATTACGCATGGCCGGGTTTCGCAGGCTCGTAAGGGTGACAAGAGGGCTGATGGTAACGGGGGGATAAAAATAAAGGCGTAGTGAGACCGAGGCATCACTGCAGAACCCAGCTCACGACTTCCTTCCTGCACCAAGAGGGCCACAAGAGGAAGTGTGCGTACGTGCGGGTCTTGAGTGTGTGTGTGTGTGTGTGTGTGATGCATGCACGCTCAAGGGTGTAACTAGTTTGATATGGCATGAAAAACTAACATCACAGCGTTAGCGTTAGTGAAGACTGAGGAAAAGACAAGGGGGAACAGCACGTGTGAATGCAGAACTTCTAAAGCTTTTGTTTATAAAAATCATTTACATCTTCATGTTGCTACAGTGACTCGCACTGCCCACTGGCGGCCAAGAGAGTTCATATAGAGCTATTAGTGAACGAGCCCATGAGAAATGCATGCCTACTCACAGGTTTTGTGTGGGCGAATCTGCTGCTGGGATACACAGATATGTCATCTCCTGAAGAAACAGAGGAAAGACAGAGATGTGCTTTAATACACCTCAATATCACATGCTAAACAAAGTAAGACCTGGAGTGTTGTTTCATGTCATGGCAAGACCTCTTTGTTGCACATGCACACCATGTTTATTCATTTCATAATAAACTCAAAACAATGCATTTCATTGTTTACTCAATGCACAAAGCATTCTGCACAAGTTAATTTGTGCAGAAGGGCTTGTTTTGTTGTAAGAGAAGCCCTTTGCTGAGAAAGTCTGCTGTAGGATCTCCGCAGAATCTCCTGAATCAAATAGAAGAGTTTTTAATACCTGCATTAGTTCTAGATTCAACTGGCTGCAGCACATTAAAATGCAAAAAAATTGTCATTGCAAGTTTGAAATACTCAAGACGTGGTATACTAAATGTATAGAATTGATATATGAGTACATAAGAATTAGAGGTCAACCGATGCTGGATTTTGCTGATACAATAATATTTAAAGATTGTTGTAATATCTATATATTGCATGTTAAATCGTGTTTTTAGTTTTTGCTCTCTGTGACAGGGACTATAAAAAATAACATCCAAAAAAAGACTACATGCATAATGTGGGGCATTTAATTATAAACAAGCACAAAATACTCCGGGACTTTTATTTTGAAAGGTATATGCTTCACTACTTCTATGTAGCGGCTCATTCAAACAGATGAGGGAGACAAAATATGCACAATTTCAACCATCTTCAATATATTAAAATATAATCAACATAAAGCCTGTCTTAATTCGATAATCTATTGACATAAAAGCACAGTATTCATTGACTGAGAACTGCTATGAAACGGAGAACCTGTAAAATCCCAAACGGCTCTGTGTTTTGACTTTTATGTAATTAAATCATATGTTTTTGAAGTTTAATATTAACATTAGGATGTACTGAGGTACTCAAATTTAAGACCTCTTAAAATGATAATTAAGACTTTTGATATTATTTTAATTTTTTAGATCTGGATATTTTTTAATATGGTTTTACTGTAGAAATGTCTTACTCGGTTTTGTATTTTGTTAGGCTTTGAAGTTAAGTTTAACGTCAGTACGTAGAGGTCTGTAGGTACACCATATGTGGGAGTACCTGTAGAATGGGCGCAGTGGTGTCATGGATGGAGAGGATGTGTGTGATGTTGTTTCTGGCTAGTTGCTCCCTGTCTCTGGCATCTGGAAGAACAAATCCACACGTTTATCATTTTATCAACCATGCACTTTATTACAATAGAGTTGTGGATTCTAGCCTTGTCCATTCTTACCTTTGAAATTGCCCAAGTACAGGTCTGGAAGAACCTGGAACGACACAAGCAGACCAAAGTTAAAAACTTAACATCACTCAGTTTTCTGTGTTTCAGTAACATCATGCTTTTGTAAAGCTGTTAAACAAGTGAAGAATAAAACACTCAGCTGCATCACGAAGGCTTGAATTGTGTGTTTCATAAATGTCAAGTTTGGCCACACCGTCACATTTTTATTCGGGCAAGTTTTCAAATAAATCTAATAGTTAATTTCTTGGCCAAACCAGTGGTTTGATATTTGTGTGTGTTATCTTTTCCACTTGGAGATCAGTTTCTAGCAGTGCTGGCTAGTGAGTGACGACATGTAATCTGGATTATATTTTCAGATTCATAAATTGAAGCACTCATGATTCGAGTACACTGCATCTTGTACAGCTTGAAATCAGATCAGTTACTTTTTTATGGATTACATATTATTCACACAACTGCAACAAATTATCTCTTATTTATCTGTTCTTCTTTTATTCTGTTACATTTTCCAACCCCCTTTGAAATGAATTATGTCTGGATTAAAAAGTTATTCTGAAATTAGTGTCAAAATACAGAAAGTTCCCATTGTGAAGGACTCTCATTTTAGTCAGAAGCAATGAAGTTAAAATCATCTTAATGCTGGATGTGTTTCATCTTTTGTCTTCTCCAGATGTTCACTGATGGACTGGAGTGCTGTGGATTATTGTGATGTTTTTATCAGACTCTCATTCTGACGGCACCCATTCACTGCAGAGCATCCATTGATGAGACACTGATGCAGTGCTACATTTCTACAAACCTGACGAAGACACAAACTCAA